>NC_133619.1:334095875-334168375 GCF_048593235.1 Sminthopsis crassicaudata | reverse complement strand
GGACCTAAAAAGAGGTAGAGGCTTCAGTAGAGTGACCCAAGAATAGGAGGAGCCCCTTTCAGGCATAGGAACAACGAATGAGAGCAGTACAAAAGAAAACTATTAGGCGGGACAATTTGCCCATAATGGAGTATGTGAAAGGAAATAAGCATCAGGGAATAAGGTAGGAAATAGATTGTGGAAATCCTCACATGTCAAGATGAGGAATTCATACTTTATTCCACAGGCAATGAGGGAACCACTGAAAATTTCTGGGTACATTTTTGGTATGATCATTGCATTAGGATGGTGATTTCAGATGGCACTATAAAGGATGGTTTAGAGGGAAAAAACTGAACTCCCAAAGACTAATTAGGGAGCCATGATAAAATTTTAATTCCTCTTTAACCTGACAGTTCTTCAGAGACTTAAAGAATACTATCATGTTCTCCTCTAGTCTTCTCTTCTCTTGCTTTCATTTTTTGACTGACAATTGTAGGTTAAGAAGATTAAAAACTCTTTATCTGAGTAATATGTCATCTATATATTTTGTTTTCAGGAAAAACATTTTTTGGGACATTGAAGACATCATGGAACATATCAGGCTTGGATGACAAAAAGTCTCAAAATTATCAGGATTTACATTTCAAAGTAGAAAAATTTGTAAGTTCTTTCTGAATCTTCACAAATATTTTTAGGCCTTTCCTTGAATTTTGCCTCTGTGATGATACTAATATCTCTCAATTTTATCTCTCAATATCTCAATTTATAAAAGACCAAAAGTGGTCTTTTAAGAATTTCCAAGCAATTTAATATATATGGTCTCATTTGATACTTACAATAGCCCTTTGTGGCAGGTGTTATTATTCAAATTATTATCCAAATAAAGAACTTGAGACCCAGAGACTTTGTGACCTTGTGCACAGTCACATAGCTATGAAGTAGTTGTGATGAACCATGGGTTCTCTGGACTCCAACCCAGCACTTTATCACTATCTTGCTGCTTTGTGAAAAACAAAGTCCAATTGAGAAAATCATTTTTTAAAATGGATACAGGAACTGTTAGATGATGTTTTAAAAATTGAATGACTTGATTGCTAACAGATAGCAAAAAGAAAAGCGATCCCAAAAAATCCATACCACATACATTCTATTTAAGTTTTTAAAAATTGTCATTTTCCATTTCTGGCTTCATTGTAACTCATCTCAGATGTGAATGGAATTTGAATTCTTATCTACTTACATAAGTACAAGAGGCAATTTGTTTTTTCTGAATTGGTTATGGTTTCATTCCATAAGGATGATTGTTGTTGTTCTTAATTGTTCTTCATCCTCAAAGAAGATCATGACATCAGGGACATGATCCCATGACATGCAAGTGAACCGGGTTTAAGTGAGGAAGGGTTGGGTGAAGTCACCTGCCTCACTTTTCCCTCCAGAGCCATCTGGGTCCAGTGGCAGGACTTAGATCAGGAGACTGGAGATGGCCCTGGATGCAGTAAGAGACCTTGAGAATCATTGTTTAATGGAAAGACTGATCTGAAGTTAAGAACTTTCCAAGGTATTTTCCAACCCTCACTGCTAATTAATGTGATGGAATGTACTCTCTTTTTTTGGAGGCATTTAGGGGTAAGTGGCTTGCCCAGGGTCACACAACTACTAAGTGTCTGAGGCCAGATTTTAACTCAGGTCTTTTTGACTTTAAGCCTAGTACTCTATCTACTACCTCATCCAGCTTCCCCGATATAATATACTCTTGATTATTAAGAATATTCATTAAGGATCCAAGATCCTCCAATATAAACTTATTAAATGGTGACTTAGAATTAATTGCAAGACAATCCTTTTAAGCTAGTATTTATTGAGTTATGCCACATTATGAAAAATAAGGCTACTAAAATGGGATATTTAATTAATTAACTTTAATAAGCATTTGTTGAGTGCTAAATAGTATTTACCATGATAAGAGCAGTATGTGTCACTTTTTTCCTTGAGGGTATTATCACCTTTCCAGGCACAAGGTTCACAATTAGGGAACCATCCTTTATTTTTTACTCTCCCTTCACCGAGAGTATACTAGTAAATGTTTAACAATCAGCTTTGGGCCACATTTTAAAATTTCATCTACATTTATTAACATTTCTCTGTTCTTTTCTTAAATCTAAACAATCAGCAAAATGATAAACCAAGACCTGATTTGTAGTTCTTGCTGATTTCTGAGGCATAAATGCAGCCAAATAATTTAGCCAAATTGGTCTCCTATTGTTCCCCAAATATAACCCTCCATTTCACATCCAACACCAGAAATATAACACCTCCTTGTCTTTGCCTTCAATTTCCTTCAGGCCCAGAATGTATTCCCTTTTTACCTCTACCTCTCATACTCCCTTTTTTCCTTTGAAATTCAAAACAACTCCTACCTTCTATATGAGGTATTTTCTAACCCTCCATACAGACAACTGCTCAAAATCACCTTAAATTCACTTTGTTTATATTACGTATATATGTGTGTGTACATATATATGTATACAAATGTGAAATTATCTCTAACTTCAAGGAGGTTACAGAGACAATGTGTGTATATGTATACTTATATGCATATGGGAAGGAAGCATTTCTTTTTTTTTTTTAATCTCCAGGGCATCACCCTTTATATAGCATTTAATGATTGCTTACCAATTGAAGAAATAGAAAACAATGTCCACGAATTCCATGTGTTGGAATTTTTCATGGAGAAATGCAATATGTGACCTGGGACAATAAAAGAATAAATAAAAAGATGTGTATGAGCAAGTTGTTTGTCAATGAGAGGAGAGAGATAAAGAAAGAAAAAAGATACAGAAAAGAATATAGAAGAGGCAGTGAGAAAGCAAGAGAGAGAAAATATGGATAGACTAGAACATAATCAAAGCAGGATAAAGTTAGTCAAAAGAAGTCTTCTTGAAGAAAATATATTTGTAGTACAATTAAGCAGAAAGGAGATATTTTCTGAGTCAGGAACTGAACAAGCAAAGACTTTTTAAAAATTAGATATTTTAATTTTCCCCTCTTATTTGCAAAACAATTTTTTTACATTTGTTTTTAAAACTTTGAGTTCTAGATTCTTTTTTCCCTACCCCCACCACCCATTAAAAAGGCACATGTGATGTTATGCAAAACATTTCTATAAAACTCATGTTGCAAAAGAAAACATAGATCCTTTCCTTCTACCTGCCACCCAAAAACTCTCAAGAAAAATAAATTAGTTAAAAAAGAGAGACGAGAGAGAGAGAAAGAGAGAGAGAGAGAGAGAGAGAGAGAGAGAGAGAGAGAGAGAGAGAGAGAGAGAGAAAGAGAGAGAGAGAGAGTTTATGCTTTAGTCTGTATTCAGACACAATCAGTTCTTTCACTGGATATGGATAACATTTTTCAGTATAAGTTTTTTAGAGTAGTTGTAAATTATTGTATTGCTAAGAATGGCAAAGTCAGTTATTGCTGACCCTCCCAGCTTTGTACACAATACATTACATTGTGTAATTACTTTGCAGATTACATTTCATTTTGCATGGAGGAAGGCTTTTCTGAAAGCATCTTGCTCATCATTTCCCACAGAACAATAATATTCTATCATAATCATATACCACAGTTTACAGCCATTCCTCAATTAATGGGCATTCTCTCAATTTCCAATTTTTTTTTGCCCTGAGAAAAGAGCTGCTATAAATATGTTTGTACATATAGGGTCCTTTTTCTTTTTTTTTTTTTAATCTCTTTTTGTATTTATGCCTAATAGTGGTTTTGTTGTCAAAGGATATGCATGAGTTTATAGTCCTGTGGTCATATTTCATATCTTTTGATCACTTATCAATGGTGAATGGCTTTTTTTTTTGACTTGGTTCCATATACATTTGAGAAATGAGGCCTTCATCAGAGAAACTTGCTTCAAATTATTTTCCTAATTATTATTGCTAACTGTATTCCCCCCACTCCGTTTATTCTATTCTCTCTTTCCTTTCATCTTGACTCTTCTCAAATGTTTTGCTACTGACCACCCTTATACCCCAATATGGCCTTTCTTCTATCACCCTCTTCTTCCTTTCCCTGTTCTGATATCCCCTCTACCTCCCACTATCCTTCAGGGTAAGATAGATTTCTATATTCATATTGGATATATATATATATATATATATAATTTTCTCTTTGAGCCAATTTTGATGAGAGTAAAGTTCACTCACTCCCCCTTCCTCACCTTCTTCCCCTTCCAAAGTAAAAGCTTTTTCTTGCCTCTTTTATGGCAGATAATTTATGCTATTTCTACTTCTCTCTTTACCATTTTCCCAGTCCCTCCTTATGTTTTTCCCGAGTCATGTATTTGAAAATCAAATTTTCTATTCAGTTCTTGTCTTTTCATCACAAATGAGAAGCAAAAGCTTTGAAACAGAGAAGTAATGGCCATGGTACCATTTTGGTTACTGTAAAAATGGTGAAAATAAAAGAAATTGGAACTTTAAATGGCAAACCAGACCTAGTGATCAGGGGCCATGGCTGTGGGTTTAGAGAGCAGCCAACATATTATATCCAGTCTTTTCTCCCACATCTCCCCTCCATGTATGCAATTCTTTAGCCAAAGGGACTATTAATCATTCCCCAGTCATGCTTTGTAATTCTCCCACTTCCATACTGGAAGTTCACACTGGTTCCCTCTGCCTGAGAGACTTCCTCTGTGACTGTACACAAATCTGCATGCAAGTTACACATACATCCTGATATACACATAATAATGCACACCTCCTCATTTCTACCCAAATCATAGTCAACCTTTAAATTCCAACTTTTTTTTTTTTTAATTTTAGGCTGGGGTTAAGTGACTTGCGCAGGGTCACACAGCTAGGAGGTGTTAAGTGTCTGAGGCCAGATTTGAACTCGGGTCCTCCTGAATTCAAGGCTGGTGCTCTATCCACTGCGCCACCTAGCTGCCCCTTAAATTCCAACTTAAATGCAAACACCTCCATGAAATATTTTTCAATACCCTTCAAATGGAAGTCATCTCTCCTTTATCTGAACATAGGATTCCTTTTTTTCTAATACTAAAAGTATTCTACCTGGAATTATAATTATCCATATACATTTGAGCTTTACTGTAACCCTGTGAAGTAGTTGCAATTATCTATATTTTACAGATGAAGAAACTGAGGCACTGATAGATTATTTGCCTTTAGTTATGTAACTCTTAGGCAACTGAAACAATATTTGAACCCATTCTAACTTCAATTTAAGAATTCTATCTACTATCTCATGTTGGATAATAGCAACAACAATAGTAATAACTAACACTTACATAGTACCTGTTCTGTGCCAAGCACTGTCCTAAGCATTTTACAAATATTATGTCAGATGATCCTTGCAACAGCCCTGAGAGGTAGGTAATGTTATTTATGTCCATTTGAAGTTGAGGAAACTGAGACAAACAGTGATGAATGAAATCATCTATCTCAAGGCATAGCTAGTAAGCATCTGAGGCCAGATTTGAACTTGACTTTTTCTGACTCTGTACCCCAAGTTCTCCCACTGTACTACTTGGTAAGACAGATTCATAAAGAAATAATAATAAAAATGTTCTTTAAGGGGGAAAAAACTTAATAAATGTCTATATGCTGACAAATGATGTATAATTAGATTAATTTTCAAACTCATTTCTGTTGATAATTGAATTTCACTTTTATGCTATAGTCGTAATCAAAATTCTTCTCTTTTATAGTTTCAGTCTGCATTTCGCATTGATTCTACGTTTGGACAAACAGTAATTCTCAGCCTACAGTAAGTTAGGGGCTGGTTTGGTCCTAATTTTTCCCAAAGAGCTGTGCTGCCTCATTTCTCTATCATTCTTGCCATAAGACACCATTTTTACTCTTCCCTTGGGGCCACTGCCTGAATAGGGGGAAGTAGGAAGAGCAGCATGGTTTTTAAAACTCCTTCTAAAAAAGGGCCTGGATTTATTCTGTACAAATTTTCTGATTCAGGGCTTCCTGACAAAAGAAACAAAAATAAATTTTACATCATTGTCTTTCCTCTCTTTTTCTTCCTTGAAAACAAGTCTTTTTGTTGTTCTGTTGTTTTACTCTCTATGACCCCATTTGGGGTTTTCTTGGTAAAGATACTGAATTAGTTTGACACTTTCTTTTCCAGCTCATTTTATGAAGAATGAGGCAGACTGGGTTAAGTGACCTATCCAAGTTCTGACAGCTAGGAAGTATTTGAGGCTAGATTTGGACTCATGAAATTGAGTCTTCTTGACTTTGGTCCCAGCACTCTGGACACTAGGACACTTCAGGCTTAAGAGTGATGGTACACTCTTGCTGGAAATTTTTATAGTACTTTGAAGTTTGCATAGCACTTTACAAATATCTCGTTTTGTCCTTTTAAAATTCGTGGGAGGTAGGTATTATTGTGTTTTTTTCCATTTTCTAGCTGAGGAAACTGAAGCAACCATTAATTGGCTTGCCCAGGGTCAAACAGCTAATTGTGTCTGAGGCTGGATTTGAACTCAAGTATCCCTGACTGCAAGTCCAATATTTTATCTACTGTGACACCCAACTGTCTCCCAAAGGATCAATGATTAACTCTAATTTTATTGGAAAGGCAGATAGTTCCCTCCAGTATAAGTTAGGTAATTCTATGTCTGACTAAATTAAAGAGTTTAAAATTGCTTGAATAGAAAATTGAACTAGATTTTAGGTTTGGGGGTAGTTAATAATTTTCCCTAAGGGTCTTCAAATGTAATCTGTAATTCACTAGGCATTTATCCTCTGCATTTCTTTCTAGAACAATGTCTAAAATGCGTAGCATAGAAGAAGTTGAAATAATGATCACAAACTTATTTAACATAACTTCAAACACAACAGAGAATGAAGTCAATGAAGCTATACGTAGTCAAGAAGAGAAAGATCATAATATTACTTACAAAGGTAAGGCTAGTATAATTTCTTTAAAATTCATGGAAAGATCTGCCAATTTCAAGTTCATTTAAGAGCTGTTTACATGAAATGTAGTGATAACCTTTTCAAAGCCTTAATAATTAAATTCACAGATAATACCAATATTTCATTTTAGCCAAATCACCCCCTTTTCTTTTATTCTTTGAGTGCTAACAGTTGCCCATAAATAATCAAAATGGCAAGTTGGATTTTTATCTTTACTTCTTGTACCCATGTTCCCATTGGGATAATGAAAAAGTAGCCAGGGGACAGGGAGAGAGAGAAGAAATGAGATGGCCATGCTCAGACTGGAGCAAAAAAATGGAGATTTTTGACAACTTGGGTTCCTTTCTGTCTCAATCTTTGGCACATGACACAACTGTAATTATGAGATTGAGGTAGTTTTCAAACCTAGTTTGAAATAAACATGTGACAAATTCACAATGGCCATTCTCTTTGCCAAAAGGAAAGTTTATTTAGGAGAAAGAGATAAAATAGACATCAGGAGTGGCAAATATGAAATAGAGTTGGGAGAGCATATAGTTAGAAAGGAAAGGAATTTGGAAGAATCCATTAGAGAAATATGCCATGAGACCTACCCTTTGACTGGCTGTTCAGAGACTTAGAGGAGTTTAGCAGACCAACCAAGAGTTAGCTAGAATAAGGAGAAAGATGCCCTTAAAGGGAAGGCACTATGAGGGAGAGAAAGAAGTACCTCATAGTGGATTTAGTCATGAAGAGAATTTGGCAAAGATCTTCATCATAACCATATCGCTTACAAGGAAAATACAGTCTTGGGGTTTCCCAGAAACAAAGTCTCAAAATGAAGAGGGAGGGTCAGAGAGCTAGAAGGAATGCATCTGGCAGACCAGGTCCCAGACCTGTCTAAAGATATGCACATCAAGCTAGTTTGAGAAAGCTAACTCTCTTTTCTTATGCAATTGAAGTTGGAAGAATTTACTTTATGACTGTGTTAACTTATGGTAATAAGAGAGTCCAGGAAAGCTAAATTCCTATCAAGGTTGTCTCAAAGGTAGTAATGAATGTCTTTAAAGATGCTAACTAGATTGGAGACAAGATGGATGACTTAGCAATAGACTCTGAATTCACATTTTTCTATACAAGCAAGATTTGGGCTTCTTTGTGATGGGAAGATAGTTCACATTAATAATACACTTCTATTGTTGCTGACATGGCCTGTGAAAAATAACACTTGAAAGATCCACTTTGAATAACAATAGCGGTAAATGTTGGTGTTCAGTTGCATCTGACTCTCTGTGACTCCATATTGGGGTTTTCTAGGCAAAGATACTAGGTTGGTTTGTCATTTCCTTCTCCAGCTCATTTTTCTATATCTGAAGAAACTGAGGCAAACAAAGATTTTTTTAATGATGTGGTCAGTGTCATCCATTTAGGAAATGTCTGAAGTTAAATTTAAACTGAGATTTTCCTGACTCTAGACCTAGAGCTCTATCTATCCACTGTACCACTTGGTCTATCTTAAGATCATAGCTTCTGTAAGGTATTTTTTAATGCAGAAAAAGATTCTTCAGGTATTTTAATAGGTTTTTATTGATATCTTTTGTTTATATCACCTACAAATTTCCCAATGTTATCTTTTCTTCTCCTTTTCTCAGAGAGTCATCCTTAGAAAAAATAAAAAGGAGAAAATCAAACCAGTTCAATAGAACTAACCTATATATTAACTAAGGCTGATATTGTAGTTTGTGGTTGTTCATACTCTTAGTCTCTTAATTCTGCATAGAAGATAGGGATGTGCTTTCTCATATCTCTTCTCTAGGGCCAAGTTTGGTCATTATAATTTCTAATTTTCATTTTCTATTATGATGTTGTGGGTCCCCTCCCCCCAACCCTGCCCCAAGAATCAATTAACCAATAAGCATTTATGAGGCACTTATTAACCATTGAGGCACTGTGCTAAACCATGATGATATGAAGACAAACATGAACAATTCTCAAGAAATTTATATTCTAGCAGAGGAAGACAACACATACATATATAATTGTAAACATGATATATACAAAATTAATATAAGGTAGTTAAAAAGAAGACATTAATAGCTCAGGGAATCAGGAAAGACTTCACATAGAATGTAATGGTTAAGCTGAGTTTTGAAGGAAACCAGACATATTGAGAGGAGGAGGTAAAGAAATCGATTACAGGCATAAAGTACTTTAAAAGCATGGAAGTAGGAGATGTAGCATTGTAAGTTCAGACAGCAAGTAAGTCCATAAAGCTGGATATTGCATTTTGTGAAAAGGTTAGAAGGATCAAGTTGTGGTCCAAATTGCCAAATAAAAGAGTTTTTCTTAGATACTGAGGTAAGAAGGAACCATTGGAACTTAAAATAAGGGAATAGGCATGACGTGGACCAATCAGTGCTTTAGAAAAAGACGTTTTAACAGCCAAGAGAAGGATGGAATGGAGAAGGAAGAGATTCTTGAGATAGGGAGATCAAATAAAATTTATAACCATTGAGATATATAGAATAAATGAAAATGAGAAGCTGAGAATGATCTCAAGGTTACAGATCTGGTAAACTGGAAGGATGGTTGTACCTTAGCAGCATTGGATTAATTTAGAATTTAGAACAAGGATAATGAGTGCTATCAGATATATTGAGTTTGCCATAAAAGAGATGACCACCACCAATTTCCTGAATAAATATTGATTTGCTCACTTTCCTCATTTAGGAGAGAATGTATGCATCTCAAATGGTTGTGATGACAGTGAGGATTGCTCAAATGGCTTCCAATGTAAATGCCGAGAAGGATTAGCAAGACCCTTTCCTTTGTCTTCTTCTTGCTCAGGTAAAGTAATGGGTATTTTTCTATTGGCAATCTATTGGCAATCTTCTACCTTTATGTTTACACTGCTGAGTGTGCTAGGTACTTCTGTCTAATTTCACTTTCAGATTTAGATGGTGAAAGCATGGAGTGAGGGATAGAGAACTGGACTTAGAATGAGGAGGATCTGAATTCACATCCTGCCTCAGACACTTACAAGCTTGTGTGATCCTGGACAAATTCCTTTGCCTCAGTTCCCTTATGTAAGGCAGCTTGACATCATAATGGCTAGCATCAATATAGGACATTAAGGTCTGCAAAGTACCTTACTTATATGATCTCATATGATCCCATATAATGTAGATGCTATTATTATTCCCATTTTCTAGATGACGAAACTGAGACAGAAAAAAAGTGAGTGACTTGCAAAAAGATTAGGATCCATTCTGAGGTGGGGATTTAAACTGAGGTCTTCCTCACTCTGTGTTCAGGGCTTTACCAAGTTGCTTTCTCATAGTGTACAGAGTCCTAGCCTCAGACTCAGGGAAGCCTGGGTTTGTTTCATTTCTAACAGATACTGACTATGATACTGAACAAGTCACCTCTCAGTGATCCATAAAACTCCATAAGAAAAAAAAAAAGACAAACTAATATGCATATTTATTACAAAGATTTTTGTTTTATTTTGTTTTTAATTTGAAAGAGAGAGAAAAATTGTTTATTAATTGAAAAAATTTAAGATAAAAAAACATATTTTCTAAGACAAGGGATCCCATTTTTTTTTTAATCACTGTACCCTGCGGCTTTTTAGTAAATGTTCTTTTTCCTATCCTTAATTTGAAAGGAAAGACATTATAGCATATACATATATATATATATATATATATATATATATATATGTACATAGGAATTAGAATAAAGAGATTAATGAATTTTACTTATCCAACAAATTTTTTTTGCAACATCATTGACCAGAAATTGATTCAGAGTTTCTGGAATATCTCAATAAGATGAGTGTCCCTTAGGTTGGAACTCTTGCTCTAAGAGGGCCTCTATTGTTAGGCCACTAGATATGCATAGATAGAGGAATGTCCTCTATGGAAGTTTCCTGACAACAGAGCTCTTTTTCTTAAGAACAAAGCTGTGATTGCCAATGTAATATTTGAAATAGCTTTTTTCCCATACCTTCTACAGTTTGTGACTCCGAATGCAGTGAAAAAAACAATAAGCAATGTGTTCAATCTGGCTCCCAGATTCCAGAGTGTGAATGCCTACCCGGCTACTTCAAGAAGGGAAGCATCTGTCAAGAGTAAGTAGAATCACTTTTGATTATTTTGCCAGAGGTGGGAGAAAGAGGGATGTATGAATCAAGTTGGCACTGGCTGATAGAAACACAGCAGATCATGAAGTTGATTTGTAATATGTGGATTTGCTATTGAGCTATGAAAGAATGAAGTGAAGATCATGTAGGGCCATATGAATGTATGGTCTAAGACTCAGAGATTTGGGTTCAGGCCCAATTCTGTTGTGTGACCATGGCTTGGAATGTTCTCTTCTCTAAATTATAATTGTTCTCTGGGATCAGGTTTCTTGGGGAGCTTCTGGAGGCAGCCTTAGTTTCAGTTCAGTTCCAATAACCCCAAATGCAGCCAGGAGTTAAAGTCCATATCCTTTATTGTGTCCTTCAAAATCCTGAATCTTTTCCTGGGCCCAGTTAACTTTCTTAAAGGCCTATCTCTCTCCTTGCTCCCCAAGAACTCTTGTCCAAATGTCTCTAGTCAGCACAAAGGTGGAAGTGGGAATGAATCTTGCCACCTCTGAGAGTGGGATTGTGGGTTTCTGTGGGCTTGTGAATCTCTCAGAAGTCAATCCTAGTTGTGACTCTCCAAAGTTCCCCCAATGTCTCCATCCAGCACAAAGGTGGAAGTTGGAATGACTCTTGACTCCTTCTCCCAGAGAGTGGGCTTGTGGGTGGGCTTGTGAATCTCCAGGAAGTCAATCCTATTTGTGAATCTCCTGGAAGTCCCAGAGTGAGTTTGTGAACTCCTCCTTATTTATGCTCTCTTAAAGGTGTGAACTCCTTTAAAGGTGTGAACTAAGCACCTTGTTTCAAGTTCTGGCCCATAACATCTCCTTATAGGATCAGATCAATCATACTGAACCATGCTAAATTAGATAATTATTGTCTCCATCCCATTCCAGTGACTTGGCTCCTTGTAAGAATTCTAACAATGGCTCACCACTTATTTCCCCAGGTCCTCAACTGCACAAGGGGCATTAGACTAGGGAAATACAAAGGTACCTTCAAGCTATGACATTCCATGATTCTATGAATTGACTGCTCTAAAGTTGAGGAGTCTTTCCATGAAATTTGGAGGAGAGTTACTGGGTGATTGGGCTCTTCAGTCATAGCTAAGGGCAAGTGGTCTACTTAGAGGGAAAAAAGAAGGGATGGAAAGCTTTGATGTGACTAACTCTAGAATCCTTTTAACTTGTTCCTATTATTTATTCTTGTTTAGATGTAACTTTGGATACAGTGGAACAGGCTGCAAGGATAGTGAGTATAATAATTAATTCTAGTATTTAAACAATTTAGCAAAATGAGGACTGTGCAAGGCACAATGAAAAGATTAATAATCTTAGTGTGCTCTCTCTGGGAAAGCCACTACTGATTCCCCTCATTTTATCCCATATATTTAATATTATAATAGTTATAACATAAACAACTATATTAAATAGTTGTTTGCATATTGTCTCCCTTTTAGACTACAAGCTCCTTGAAAACAGTGATTTTAAAAATGTCTTTGTATTTGCAGCACTTAGCATAATGTCTGCCACATAGTTAGTGCTTAATAAATGTTAATTTATTGATTGGATAATATACATTACTTGCCTTCAAGGAGTTTATGTCACTGTTGTTCATTCTTTTTAGTCATGTCTGAGTCTTTGTGACTCCATATGGGATTTTCTTGGCAAAAATATAAAATGAGTTGGAGAAGGAAATGGCAAACCATTTCAGTACCTTTGCCAAGAAAATCCCTAAGAGTTCCATGAGTTGTATACAATTGAACAATATCTCCAGAATAAGTTGTGCTGAGCATTTTATAGTGGAGTTAAGATTTCAGTGTCAAGTGGCTTTTCCCCTGGGAACAGGAGAAATCTTCCTCACAAGCTGTCTCCTTCCATCATCACTTCCTGGGATGCTATTTTTTTCTTTCTTGTGTTTTTTTTTCCCTTTTGATGTATTTTTCTTGCACAGCATGACAAATATAGAAATATGTTTAGAAGAATTTCACATGTTTAACCTATGTCCTATTGTTTGCTGTCTTGGGGAAGCAGGGGGGAGGGGGAGAATAATTTGGAATACAAGGTTTTGCAAAGGTGAATGTTGAAAACTATCTTTGCATGTATTTGGAGGAAAATACTATTAACATAAAAAAGAAATATAAAGGGTTTGATTAGGAGTAAGAGAAATAGTATGGTGTGGTCGAAAGAGCATTGGACTTAGAAGCAGAGGAGGTGGGTTCAAGTTTTAGCTTTACTCCTTTCCTTCTATGTAACTAGAATAGCCACATAAACTTTTCCAAGTTTCAATATTGTCATCTATAAAACAAAGGGGATGGACTAGAAGATCTCTAAGTGTTCTTCATGTTCTAAATCTATCCTCTCAAGATACTACTGACAAATTCCGTTTCTAAAAATCACAGATTCAGATTATGCTGAATAATTTGCAAAAGTCATTTTGGAATAATTACATCCTATGATATTAGGTGTCAGAGGTGACACTACTATATATGGCTACTAACATTAATTTGACTTTCCTGGGGGTGTGGAAGATAAAAATATTCTCAGCACAAATATCCATGGCTAATAGAGGGGCAAGTTGAAGAGAAATGAATCTGTAGGTCAAATGTATTTATTAATGATGTTGCCTCTCTGTCTTTCAGAGGATATGTTGATCTTCACTGTGCTGTATGCCATTGGTGGGGCCATCCTCTTGGGTGCAATAATTGGGTTGATTGTCTTAGCCAGGTAAAAAACTCTTCCTTTCCAGATCTGTAGCAATTAATGCTTTGACTTGATTTGTTGCTTTCAAATCATAGAACTAGAAAGGGATCTCAGATGCCATCTAGCTTATTCCTCTCATTTTACCACTAAACTCCAAATCCAGACACAGAAAATTTAAGTACTTTGTTCAGGATTACACAGTAAACATGAAAGGTGTGATTCAAACGCAAAGAGTTGGTGCTTTTTCCTTTGGACCAAGTACTTTCCTCATACCTACTGTGTGAAGCTGGTAATATAATAATTATTATTATTATTTTCTTATTTTTCAAACAGGATCTAGTGAGTCACAAGATTTCAGAACTATTTGAAATCTTGCTTTTTAAGCCCTTGTATTCCTTCCCATTACACTAAAATGCACAATGTCTATCGACATTTCCATTTAGTTGGAAAGCCTGTCCTGGGCTCTAAGAAAAGGAAATGTGTCTATATATCACCTAGTTGAATTTTTAACTCTATTTTTCTTTCCCTCACTCAAGAATCTATAATAGCTCCCTGTTTCCCCACAGCAAACAATCTAATCTCAACCAAATAAGGATCCTTTCTGGCTTATTTGGAGTCAGGAAGATCTGAATTCAAATGTGGCTTTAGACACTTAATACTTACTAGCTGTATGACTTGGGGCAAGTCATTTAACTTCAGTTGCCATATATATGTAATATCACAAATAATATATAATGGCAAGCTCCACATTTTCACTGCCATGATTTTAAGCATACATACTTTGAAAAATATTCATTCATCCTTTATTTAAGAAATATATATGGATGGGAATATTTATCCCTTTTGGAGGAAGGAAGAAAATTCATTTATTCTTATTCTAAAGGAACATTAGAAATTTCCTGGTTTCCTCCTAAAGAGGCCAGGTCAAGGCCTTGTGACCTATATCATAGTTTTAATGCTTCCATTGCCAGGATATTCTTCTTGGTCTGTCTAGTCACTGTTGCAATTCTTAGGTATTCTCCCAATATTCTCAAACATCAGAAATAGCAATTGTCTACCCTTTTTGTTAAAAAAAAAAAAAAAAAGACACAGTTGGGGCAGCTAGGTGGCACAGTGGATAGAAGGACCTGAGTTCAAATCTGGTCTCAGACCCTTAACACTTCCTGGCTGTGTGACCCTGGGCAAGTCACTTAACCCCAATTGCCTCAGGGAAAAAAAGAAAGAAAGAAAGAAAGAAAGAAAGAAAGAAAGAAAGAAAGAAAGAAAGAAAGAAAGAAAGAAAGAAAGAAAGAAAGAAAGAAAGAAAGAAAGAAAGAAAGAAAGAAAGAAAGAAAGAAAGAAAAAGATACAGTTAAATGTAATTTTTTTTACGAGCAGTTCAGCATATGGATATTTTGTACCATTAAATGGAGGGCATTTAATTGTTGATCTATAATATCTACTGGGCACAAGATAGATGTTGCTTCCTTTCCTCAAGCATTACTGAAACACACTAGGAATGCCTCATTTTAAAATCTGAAGTTTGAAATGCCTGATGCTACTGAGTCCTGGAGGAGAAAAATTCTCTGTCTAATGACACAGAGACTATGTCTGTCAGAGCTGTGTATATTGTACCTTGTACAACCTTTGAAAAACAAAACTCTAAGATAAATAATAAATTCCCATGAGAGCCAGTGGTAGTTGATGGCTAAGAATCCAGCCTTTCTTACTGAATCTGTTTAAAAAAAACATGCATATAAAAAGCATTGTGGCATAGTGGAAAAAACCAGTAGACTGGGATACAGACAATCTGGGTTCCATATCCAGCTCTACTCCTCAAAAGTTTGGGGGCCATAGATAAGCCTCTGTCCTCTGGGGACTTCAGGTTACTCATCTGTAAAATTAAGGGTCAAAATAGTGATCTCAAAGGTCCTTTTCTTCTCTGACATTCTGTAATCTTTTATATTGCCCTTTCTTAAAAAAATATATATTTTTTTATTGATGGGTATTTTTTAATGATCATCCCCTTAACAATGACTCTACCTATCCCTGATAGAATTCTTCGTTGTAACAGAGGAGACAATTAAGCAAAACAAAGTAGTACATTAGCCATGTCTGACAATGTGTGACTCATGGTGACCTTTCAGTATGTTGACTCTCTGTTAGCAATCAAGAATGATATTTCACTACTGTCAATCCTTGGAAGTCATAATTGATCTTTGCAAATGATAGTAATAATAGCTAACATTTGTATACTGTTTTTAAGGTTTGTACATTGCTCTTTATATGTTATCTCATTTGATCTTCATAACAATTCTGTGAGGTAGGTGCTATTATTATCTCTCTTTTACAAATGAGGAAACTGAGGAGGAAAGACTTAATGATTCAATCATGTATTGTTGTTCAGTCATTTCAGTCTTGTCGGACTCATATGATCCCATATGGGGTTTTTTTGGACAAAGATACTAGAATGACTTGCCATTTCCTTCTTCAGCTCATTTTACAGATGAGGAAACTTGAGGATTAAGTGACTTGCCTATGATTACACAGGAAGTGTCTGAGGTTGGATTTGAACTCAGGAAAATGAGTCTTCCTGGTTCCAGACCCAGTGCTCTATGCACTCTAGCACCCCCTAGCTGCTCCATGGTCACATAACTAGAAATTATCTGCAGGAGGATTTGCACTCAGGTCTTCCTGACTTCAAGTCCAACATATATATTAGCACTATGCTACCTCTCAAGTCTTTTAATATTCTACTTTCCCCCTTTATATTATTGGTGTAACAAACTTTCCAAGATCCCTAAGGGTAGATTTCTCATTTCAGATCAAAAAAGAAGGGAAAGAGTGGAGAAGAGGACAATCTGATTAATAGTGACGTCAGTAATGTGAGGCTGGAGACTACAGGGTTCAACAATCCAGCCATGTCCTCTGGGGGCCTTTTCCCCAGGGTCAATATTGTTCAATTTCCAAAGAACCAAAGCAATGTGAAAAGTAATCCCTATGAAGATGTACATGAAAATTCATATTTCCCAAGGGCTATGCCAAAACGAGATTATTAGGTAAGCATTAAACATTCCTGCTGGGCTTTTCAAAGTAATGTATGTGGGAGAAATGTCAGTCAGAGAGAGAGAGACTGGGAGAAAGAGAGAGAGGCGGTTGGGGCGGGGGAAGAGGGAAAGAAAAGGGAGGGGGGGAAGAGGGGAGAGAGGGGGGAATAGAGATAGAAATGAAGAGAGGGAGGAAGGGAGAGAAAGAGACAGACAGAGAGAGAGGGATAGACAGACAGACAGACAGAGACAGAGAGAGGGATAGACAGACAGACAGACAGAGACAGAGAGAGAGAGACAGAGAAAATAGAGCCCAGATGAATGTACTTAATTAGGTGACTTTCTCTTGTCACAGTCTGCTGTTTACTGAATGTTTTAATGTGATGCACAAGGTAATTGGAATTTAGGTTGTAATTAATAGATATGGGAAATAACTACCAGGCCCTCAGACTCTCATCTTAAATCATTCTTTTTTTTTCTAGTCAAAGTCTAAATAAAACAGAACAGAGTCTAATAAAACAAATCTGCTCTGTTTAATTCATCTATTCCACCTTCTCACTTCCTTACTTCTTTACTTCATGAAATCTAGTCTCCATCCTTACCACTCAACTGAAACTGCTCTCTCCCACGTTGTGACCTCTTTCTTATTAAGACTAGTAGCCTTTCATCTGTTCTCATCTGTCATGACTTCTTTGCAGCATTTGGATGTGTTAAACACGTTCTCCCTTCCCTTTGTATTTTTGCTTTGTTATGGTTCCCTTCCTTTCTATGAAGACATTCCTTCTTGATCTCCTTTTCAGTCTCTTCTCTCATGTCCCCATTTTCTATAGAAGGGAATACCCTCAGGGCTGTCTTGACCTTGAGGCTTTCTCTTGGTGATCTCATGACCTCCATTGGATCCAATGATCATTTCTATGAAAATGATTTCCAATTATATTTATCCAACTTTAATCTTTCTTACCTGACTGCTAGTCTCTTCTTGATAGCTCCATTTGTATGTCCCATTGTTGTTGTTTTTCAATCATGTCTGACTGTTTGACATCCCATGGACCATGGCATGTTAGACTCTAATATCCTCCACTAATTCCCAAAGACTATATAAGCTTAGGTCCATTGCTTCCTTGACACTATCAATCTCATCTTCTGCCATCTCCCTCTTTTGCCCCCCAATCTTTCCCAACATCAGGGCTTTTTTCAATGAGTCCTAACATCTTATTATGTGGCCAGAGTATTTAAGCTTCAACTTTAGTATTTGTCCTTTCAATGGGCAATTAATTTCTTCAAGTATTGACCATTTTAATCTCCTTATTGTCCAAGGGATTCGCAAAAGTTTTTTCCATCATTACAAATCAAAAGTGTTGATTCTGTAACACTCAGTTTTTCTTTTAGGCTAACTCTCACAGTCATAGTGGAAAAATCAGAGCTTTCTTTGACTATGGACTTTTGCTGACAAAATAATGTCTCTGATTTTTAGTATGCTATCCAAATTTGCCATAGTTTTCCTTCCAAGGAGCAAGCATCTTAATTTCATAGTGGCAGTTATCAGCTTCAGTGATCTTGGAGACATACCCATGTTACTTTGGTTCAAAGATCTTACAGTCTAGGTTCCTGTGCAATACTAATACTTTCAACATCAGATTTTCCTTTTGTCACCAAACACTTCTACAGCTCAGCTTCCTTTCAGTTTTGCCTCAACCACTCATTCTTTCTTGAGTTACTTGTCATTATACTGCACTCTACCCCAAAAATGTGTTGAACAACTTCTGAGCCAAAGGGCTCATCTTTGGTGTCAGATCCTTGTGCCAGAAGAAGTATGACTTCTATTGACTCAGGGAGGGAACTGTAAAAGCTAAGAGAAGCAAATCTTTGGTAATAAAAATTTGAACAAAAATCAAAGCATATGTAGTTATGTCTTATCCAGAGGTAAATGGCATTAACTGTATAATACCTTGACTCTTCTCCTCACTGAAACTGCAGGTATTTTAGCTAGCTATCATTGATCTTTCTGTCCTGAAGACTTTAGATCATCAGCCAATGAACAGACATTTATTCATTTGAGCATTTATTATTTTAACCATCACTCAAATACATACTTCCATCATGTTTCTTCCATAGGACAGAGGCCTTGTCTTATGAAGATTGTTTACTTTCCCCACTTCTGACACAGGATTCTACACAATATAACTGTTTAATTATTGTCAGATTAAACTATATTTGCTTTCTTCTTCTCCTTCACTTTATTCAGGTTAATGAAAGCCAGAAGCCTCCAACCATTCATCAATGAACTGTGACCCAGATTTTGAGTTCCAAATCAAGTGATATATAGTAGAGGAAGAGATGGCACATGAAATGACTGGATTTCTTAAGATTTCTAGTATTTGGAAGTCACAACTGGTTGAAATGACAATTATTTATTCACTAAACATAAAGAAGTTATTGGGTGTTATGAGGCTATTGTTGTTTTTAAAATCAATTTGAAGTAGGGACATAGTCAAAGCCTGCTAAGATGCCCTCCATGTTGACTTCAAAAGTGAGAGTCCTTTGTATCACATCATTGCCATCCCTCTTAGTCATATGGTTCTGTTATCTGTCTAAGAGATGATCTTGGGAGTCTTCAACTTGATAGTTACAAATCTATTAGGCTGTTTCAGGGGAATTACAAGGGCAAGGAAGGCCATAAGAAGATACCATATTGAAAAGCCAGATGAAGAAAACAATCTTAGTATCTTGCTTTTGTTTTGTATTGTGTTGGACAAACTTCTACATCAGGGGCTCTGGACCTGAGGTACCTGTGCCCCCAGGGGATGTAAGAAACTTGCTAAGTATAAGGAAGTGTGATAAATTATGACCTTAAATAATATCTCTTTATTTTATTTGTTTGGATATTCTTGATGAACTCTAGAATTTATTTTCTTTCATATTGAAAAGGAAATCTAGGAAGTCTTATTAAAAATCAAGGTGTATGGGGAACAAAAATAATCTGTACCCACACTTAATAAAATGTCTTTGAAATAGAGTATTGGTTCCTATTGCTTTGGTATTCTAAGTTATATTTGTACCTGGGTAAACTACCATCCAAACTTATCTACTCCAGATAAGCAGTGAGACAAACAGAGTTGACTGTGGAACTGGGATATCACCCTGTGGTGAAAGGGTATAGAATCGGGAGAAACGGAACCCAGGACACTAACCACCACAAATTACAACTCTAAGATATTTAAGTCTGATGCTGGAGAAGAAAAAGAGCAAGTCAGTCATTAAACGCTTATTAAGCACCTATTATATGCACTTGCTAAGCACTGAGGTTATAAAATGGCTCTTAAGGAGTTCATAGTCTAAAGAAGGAGAAAATATGCAACAACAGTATAAAAACTATACACACATATACATACATATATATACACACATATATGCGCACACATAAAATAAATTGGAAATAAGGGCAAGTCACTAGAATTAAGAAGGATCAAGAAAAGTATTTGGAATGGAGTTTTGCAAGGGGAAAAAGCAGGCTACCTTGTAGCTTCCTAATTTAACTAAGTATTCATGCTACTAACTGTTAGTTCAAGTGTTTCTAGCTGTCTCAGAGACTCCCCTAAATTTTGACCCTGGGAGAAAGCTCTGATTGTTTTAGCCTAGATACTTTTCTGAAACCTATCCATTACCTTGCTTCGGGAAGTAAAGAACTTGTTCTAAGCTATGAAAGAGAACACATTGTGTTTTTGTGTATCTAAATGTTTCCAATACAGAATGCTGGTTCCTGTTTTGAACTTTGGTGGTGTACATATCTTCCTTTAAGTAGCAAAATCAAGTTATAATTTTACATAAAGCTTCACAGTGACCCTCTCCCCACAATTCTATAAATACTTATCAAGAACCTATAAGATGTGCCCTTCTTTAACTACCAAGCTTCCCCATGTTCAATTTAATTAGAGAGATTGAAATTTGAAAATTACATTTAGGAGGCAAGTGAGATTTGTGTAGGTGAAATATTAACAACAATGTTTCAGGTATAATATTCCCTGGATTTAGTGAGAGGATCCTGTCAGGATTTTAGAATAACACTGTTTAGAAAAATTTAGAAAATATGCTATGTTAGAGCAGGAAGTGTTCCATCTGGTTTTCCTGTATAGGGGAATTCATTAAGCCCTTTTAGCTAAATATCTAGAATTTCATCTACTAATTTCAGTTTCAAGTGTTGAGGTTCAAAAGGGACCCTAAAGGTTTGGGGATTGCCCACCAGTATTGCAAAGTGTCTCAAAAGAATTTGCAGGCTTGAACCCATATCCAAGTCAAGGGGCAAAGTTTTTTGTAATTGTAACACCATTGAAACAGGCTAAGTTCCAAAAGAATTTAGCAAAGAATCCCAAGCAAGGAGACATTTATCTAGTTCTTAACGTCACTCCATAATTTTATGGCCCAGAGGTAGAACTGAGGAGTAGTCTCAGACATTTGGCTATCACTGAACAGCCGATTATGTATCTGATAGTCAGCAATGTTCCCTCGTTCTGATTCTGGCTGAATTTGTCTGAGCTTATATGCTCTCTTATCATAGGTGTGAATTTTGTGGAACTATATGAAGTACTAAGTACATGTACTGAACTAGAGAACTGTTAAGCACCATCCTAAATAACCAGTCTCTATCAATTCCACTGAGTTAGCACCTTGTAAGAATTCTTGTTTCAAATTCAGAATTCTGGCCCATGACAAGGTTCCCAATCGGTCTCAATATCTCAAAAGAATTTGCAGGCTCGGACCCATCTCCAAGTAAAGGGACAGAGTTTATTATAATCATAACACCAATTGAAGCAGACTAAGTTCCAAAAGAATTTAACAAAGAACCAGGAGCAAGAAGCTAAATTTATAAGAAGAGAGAAAGAGCAAATGCTTCATATCACTGATGTGCTAATTTTATGGCTTAGAGGTAGAATTGAGGAGTAGTCTTAGAGGTAGAGTTGAGGAGTATTGAATTCTATGGCTTTCTGGTGGAATTGTACCCCACTATTGAATTCCATGACTTAGATTGTCTTAGAAACTTATTATTCTCCAACAAATTGTTATCTGACAGCCAGCATTGTTTGTGGCACTCCCAAGGCCAGGTAGCCTCAGGGTTATTGCTACATGCTTCCTAGGAGCTATACCACATCAACCAATTGACCAAGATGACAAAAAAGGTAATAGTCAATGGTGGATAGGTTATGGAAAAACAAGCACATGAATAAACCATGGAGGAGCTGTGAATAATTGATTCAAAGACCTTGGGAAGTTAGAGTTTTGCTAAGGACCTGATTAAAATGCAGATATTCTTTAATCCAGAGATTTTTCTGCTCGACACATACTCCAAGGATATCAATAAAAAAGATAGAAATATCTCATATCTACCAAACTATTTATAGCAACTTTTTTGTACTAAGAACTAGAAACAAATTATTCATTGCTATTCATGAATTGTTGTGGTACATGAATATAACAATATTACTGTATTATAAGAAATGATGAGTTTGAAAAATATTGAGAAACATGGAAAGACATATAAACTGATACAAAAGAAAAGTAGCAGAATCAGGAAAACAGCATTCACAGTGATAACAATAATATGTAGTACTACCCTGGGCTCTCTCTGCCAGAGTGAACATAGCTACATTTCTCCCTCAGCGGTCTAAAAGTACTGAAGTATTGGGGATGTCTTTCTTTAAAGATATTAGCTGAAGCCTCTATTCTAGAAAGATTAGGGCTCCAGTTATCTTTAACAAGCAAATATCTTTTTTTTTTCTTCCTGAGGCAATTGGGCTTAAGGGACTTGCCCAGGGTCACACAGCTAGGAAATATTAAGTGCACAATTATCTTTTACACAAAGACATTTACTTCCAAGTAAGAAAGAAGAGAAATGCAAATATTTCTTCCTCTTCCCCAACACTTGGGAGCATACTTGCTCCTACATTATTTCTGCTTCTGAGTAGAGTGGGCTCAGACTTAATGCAGGTCCTACAAAACACTGACCCCACTAAGTTCACTTCCAAATGCAACATAGCTAGATGGAACCTCATCTTTGCTTCTGCTGGACTGAACTGGGCAAATCAATCAAAGCTTTGCTTCTTACTCTCTGGCTTCTGGCAAATCTTAGTATGGCCTCTTACTTCAAGACATCTGATGTGTCACTTTCCTGACAGAGCCATCTCCAATCTTCTCTACCTAAAATTAGGAAGAATAAGATACAATACTGACAGAAGCAACAGCAGAATCTTGGATTTGTACAAGGGCTTTTTAATTTGATATAATCAAAATTTTCTATTTTGTGATCAATAATGATCTCTAGTTCTTCTTTGGACACAAATTCCTTCCTCCTCCACAAGTCTGAGAAGTAAACTATCCTATGTTCTTCTAAATTATTTATAATCTCATTTTTTATGCCTAGATCATGACCCCATTTTAATCTTATCTTGGTGCATGGTATTAAGTGTGGGTCCCTGCCTAGTTTCTGCCACACTAATTTCCAATTTTCCCAGCAGTTTTTGTCAAACAGTGAATTTTTATCCCAAAAGCTGGGGTGTTTGGGTTTGTCAAATACTAGATTATTAAAGTTAATGATTATTTTGTCCTGTGAACCTAACTTATTCCACAGATCAACTAGTCTATTTCTTAGCCAATAACAAATAGTTTGGGTGACTACTGCTTTATAATATAGTTTTAGATCTGGTATAGCTAGGCCACCTTTATTTGATTTTTTTTCTCATTAGTTCCCTTGAAAGTCTTGACCTTTTGTTCTTCCAGATGAATTTTGTTATTTTTTTCTAGGACATTAAAATAGTTTTTTGGGAGTCTGATTTGTATAACACTAAATAAATAGATTAGTTTAGGCAGTATTGTCATCCTTATTATATTCACTCGACCTATCCAAGAGCACTTAATATTTTTCCAATTGTTTAGATCTGACTTTATTTGTGTGGAAAGTATTTTGTAGTTTTGCTCATAGAGTTCCTGACTTTCCCTTGCAGATAGATTCCCAAATATTTTATACTATTGGCAGTTACTTTAAATGGAATTTCTCTTTGTATCTCTAACTGTAGGATTTTGTTAGTGATATATAAGAATGCTGATGATTTATGTGGATTTATTTTGTATCCTGAAACTTTGCTAAAGTTGTGGATTATTTCTAATAGTTTTTTAGTAGAATCTCTAGGGTTCTCTAAATATACCATCATATCATCTGCAAAGAGTGATAATTTGGTTTCCTCATTACCTACTCTAATTCCTTTAATCTCTTTCTCAATCCTTATTGCCAAAGCTAGCATTTCTAATACAATATTGAATAGTAATGGTGATAATGGGCAACCTTGTTCACTCCTGATCTTATTGGGAATGGTTCCAGTTTATCCCCATTACATATGATGCTTCCTGATGGTTTTAAATAGATGCTACTGACTATTTTAAGGAAAAGCCCATTTATTCCTATACTTTCAAGTGTTTTTAATAGGAATGGATGTTGGATTTTATCAAATGCTTTTTCTGCGTCTTTTAAGATGATCATATAGTTTTTGTTAATTTGGTTATTGATATAGTCAATTATGCTAATAGTTTTCCTAATATTGAATCAGTCCTGTATTCCTGATATAAATCCTACTTTGTTGTGGTGTATTATGCTGGGAATGATTTTCTGTAATCTTTTTGCTAATATTTTATTTAAGATTTTTGCATCAATATTCATTAAGGAGATTAATCTATAATTTTCTTTCTTTGTTTTCAACCTACCTAGTTTAGGTATCAGTACCATGTCTGGGTCACAAAAGAAATTTGGTAGGAGTCTTTCATTCCCTATTTTTTCAAATAGTTCATATAACATTGGAGTTAATTGTTCTTTAAATGTTTGGTAGAATTCACATGTAAGTACATTTAGTCCTGGGGATTTTTTCTTAGGGAGTTGATTAATAGCTTGTTCTATTTCTTTTTCTGAAATTGGACTATTTAAGCAATTTATTTCATCCTCTTTTAATCTGGGCAGCCTATATTTTTGAAGGTAGTCATCCATTTCACTGAAGTTATCAAATTTATTGGCATAAAGTTGGCAAAACAACTCCTAATTGTTGCTCTAATTTCCTCTTCAGTGGTGGAAAGTTCTCCCTTTTTATTTTAAGACTAACAATTTGATCTTCTTCTTTCCTTTTTATAATCAAATTTACCAAAGGTTTATCTATTTTGTTGGTTTTTTTCATAAAACCAATTCTTAGTTTTATTTATTAATTCAATAGTTTTTTACTTTCAATTTTATTAATTTCACCTTTTCATTTTAGAATTTCTAATTTAGTATTTGAATGGGGGGGTTAATTTGCTCTTTTTCTAGCTTAAGTTTCAAGCCCAATTCATTGATCTTCTCTTTCTCTATTTTATTCAGGTAAGACTCTAGAGATATAAAATTTCCCTTTATTACCTCTTTGGCTGTATCCCACAAATTTTGGTATGTTGTCTTATTGTTGTCATTCTCTTGAATGAAATTATTAATTGTATGTATGATTTGCTGTTTCACCCATTCATTCTTTAGGATGAGATTATTTAGTTTTAGATGATTTTTTATAACTTCTTTTCTCTCTTTTTTGTTCTTTATTAATTTTATTATCAATTATTATAATAGTACTTATTGTTATTATTTAGAATTATGTATAGAACAGATGTTGACAAACTATGGCCTATGGGCCAAATGTAATCCACTATCTGTTTTTGAAGTTGACCTTTGTGATGTGGTTTATGATGTGGGATTTGGCACCAGATGATGGTAGGCACCAAAAGTTGGGTTTTGGTCATATGAAGGATGCACAATTGCCATTCTTTTTGGCAAAAGTTAAATTTATTTAGGAGAAAGAGTTATATACAAAATGAAGGGATATAATAGACACCAGGAATGGTAAATATGAAATAGAGTGGGAGAACATAGAAAGGGGTGACATAGCACCTAAAAGAGTTAACTAGCTATAAGGAAGAGAAGTGGGGCTGAGAAACATAAAGAATTAGGAGAGAGACCACCTGGCATGGGGGAAGGAGAAAGGGAAAGCCATCATGAGGCAGAGTGACATGGTAGGCTGACCCAACAAAGGGCAGCAGCCATGGAATAGCCCATAGGTAGATTTTATAGGGAAAATTTAACCTCAGGGACATGACTGAGATTTCTGGCAGGGTGTGATGAAGTGAGACTGCTCAAGACCTCTGTGTGAGTTTCAGGAATTTGACATAACTTGGATTTCTGACTGGACAATCTCTCCAGAGGGTGGGACCATGGAGCTAAACTGATCTCTATCAGAGCCTACTTCAGGGATCAATTCTTCTGCTAACTACATCTCAACATTGAAAACCACATCATATGGTCCCATCATTTTCCAACCCCTGAATTGACTTTCTCAGAAGTGGGGACACTATGATAGGGGATACCTCCATAATTGTATTTTAGAGTCTTTGAGTTGCTGGATGGTTTTCACAAGGAGGATTTCTTTCCTTCTTTGTTTTCAATTCCAATTTTTCTACTTTCTTCCAACCCTTCCCCTGCCCTTTGATAAGTTAAGAAATACAATACCCTATTGTACATATAAAGTCATGAAAAACTAATTTCCACATTGGCCATCTTGGGAGTAGGTGGGGAGAGGAACCAAAAATATAAATTAAGAAAAAATATGCTTCTATCTGCATTCTGAGTTCCTCAGTTCTCTACGTAGTAGATAGCATTTTACATTATGAATTCTTTGGAATTATGGTAGATCAATGTATTGCTCAGAGTTCCTAAGTCCTTCATCACTGATTATAATACTGTTTTTACTATGTAGATAGTATTGATCACTTTACTTTGTACCAGTTCATATAAGTCTTCCCAGGTTTTTCTGAAACTGTTTCTTTCATCATTTCTTATAATACAATAGTATTGCATCACGTTCACATGCTATTTGCTAGCTATTCCTTGATTGATGGGCATCTTTTCAGTTTTCAATTCTTTGCCTCCACAAAAAAAAAAATATTATGAATGTTTTTGTACATATGAGTCCTTTTCCTCTTTCTTTGGTTTCCTTGGAGCATAGACCCAGTAGCAGTATTGTTAGATCAAAGGATTTGCACAATTATATAAACTGTTAACTTTGGATTTTGGAATTGTTTTGTGGAATTTGGAATTGTTATTTTCTAGAATTCTAGCCAATTCTTAGCTCCAACCATGATTAGTGTACTTTTTTCACACCTTCATGGAGAGAGTTTTTAACTAGTCCTCTTGCACTGACAAAATAACAAGTTTTCACTCATTTCCTCCTTAAAAAGAAACAAACAAATACAGCCCTATAGCTGACTCTTAATTCAGACAGATATAATTATAAATCAAAAGATCAAGTTTTATTTCATGAGAGTATGACTTTTTCTTACTTTGAGGATGGAGATATCCTTTTCAACAATAAGGTAATTCAGACCAATTTCAATAGTCTTGTGATAAAGAGATCCATATGCAACCAGAGGGAAGATTATGGATATTAAATGTGGATCACAACATTGTATTTCACCTTTTTTGTCATTGTTGTTGTTTGCTTGCTTATTTTTTCTTTCTCATTTTTTCCCCTTTTGATCTGATTTTTCTTGTGCAGTATGATATGGAGATATGTTTGGATGAATTGCACGTATTTAACCTATATTGGATTACTTGTTGTCTAAAGGAGGGAGGAGGTGAAAAGAAAGGGAGAAAAATTTGGAACACAAAGCTTGGCAAGGGTGAATGTTGAAAACTATTTTTGTATGTATTTTGAAAAATAAAAAGCTATTATCATAGGACAGAGATATCCAGGAACTTGGAAAAACCAATCAAGAAATAACCAAGAAAGTTGGCACACCTTTTCCACTTAATAGCACATTGATCAACGTGCTTTAAGTAAAAAAATATTATTTAGAGAAAATAAAAACCAACCAAAAATCTTAAAATGTGTGTGACATATGTGTGACAAGATTCACTGTCTTAGAGAAAGGCCTACTACATCAGCCCCTCAAGGTTCTACAATGACCTGATGGATTGATGTATGTCTACTACCCTTTTACCCTCACCAGCTATATTTTCTTCACTTCTAGTATCAATGATAAGGGGTCTGGTACCATTTAATCACTTTAATTCTACCAACTTTTAAATAGGGATATTTTGTGCAGTTGTTTTACAGTCATATCTGACTCATTTTGACCCCATTTGAGTTTTTCTTGGCAAAGACACTGGAATGATTTGCCATTTCCTCCTCTAGTTCCTTTTACAGATGAGGAAACTGAGGCAAGGGGGGTAGGTGACTCCAACCCAGCTAGTAAATGTCTGAGGCCAGATTTGATCTCTCCAATTTATGAGTCTCCCTTATCCTAGACCTGGCACTCTAACCACAGCACCACCTAGCTGTCCTAGAGATGTTTACCTCAAAGATATAAGAACAAAATCATAAACATCACCCCCACTCCCATCTACACCTCAAGGTTATACTTTCCACTAGAATTTTACTTTGGTCTCTTGGGACTATGGGCTCAAACATAGCTGATGAAGAGTAAGAATGAATAATAAAGAGAAGAGAAAGGGACATGGTTTGTCTGTATGTTGAAATTCATCTTCAAGTGCATAGTTGACTTAAAAAATCATTTGCTTAAGATCCAGCTCATAATGAAAAAATAAAAATAAAAATGGGGTCATGTGTCAAGGTTGGAGAGAAGACATTTGAAAGTAAAGTTCAATTATAAGGAAAATTGTACAAGAAGTTCCTGGATAATTAAGAGACTTTGAATGATAATAGTTAACATTTATTTAGCATTATGGAGTTTGCAAAGTGCTTTATATACATTATCGCATTTGATTCTCACAATAACTCTGTGATATGGTTGTTACTCTCCCCCTTCCCATTTTTCAAATAAGGAAACTAAAACTAAAAAAAAAGAAAAAGTTACAAGACTTGCCCAGGACCATACAGTGGATGATGCAGAACTCCAAGTCCAGCTCTATCCCTTATAACCACTTAGTGGTCTAAATTGACAGAGAGGCAATGCAGATACTCAAGCAATTTTATGGTGGAAAATGAAGACATCCAGGCTGAGTAAGTAAGAATAGTCTTAAAAAATGGGGATAAAAAGTTTGTGACTTTCTGTAAAATCATCTTCCAAATTTATAAGTCAAATGAATTTAAGGAAAGATACCTCTTCCCAAATGGGAATAAGGCTTGCACTGAACTCTGCCCTCCTTACCTGAAGAAGTGATACCTGAAATACCTATTTAAGAGTAAGGAAACTTACTTTCCTTACTCTCTGGTTCTGTGCCCCAGATCCAGCTAGGTTAGTGTTCCTTCTATCATTTGCAGCTATCAATAAGAATCTATATCAACCAGAAAAATAAAGAAAACAATAAATAAAAAAGAATCTATACCAGTGCTTCCCTCAAATATTTGCAGGTCTTTCCCCAAGAGATTATATTAATACTGTTATTTTCAACAAATTGAGAACCTAATTAATGACAAAAATCCATTATGAATTTAGTAATGCATTTTAATGAACCACTCAAAATCTTCTTCATTCATTTGAAAAATAGTAATATGTGTATATATATATATATATGGTGTATCTATATCTATACCTATCTCTATATCTATCTCTCTATCTCTCCATCTATAGGTAGATAGATATCTATATCTATAGTACAAGATTACTTCTTTCCACAGAAGGACCTGGCCTGGTCTGGGTACTAATTCTCCTGGGTATTCTCTACTCTGACTCTGCAAACTCCATCATTACCCAGCAGTCCTCTCACCATAGAAGATGCTCCTCCCCTACAAACCCCTGAGGAAGTGCCCAGGCTAGCCTGCTTCCTCCTTCACCCCTTTTTCAGCTTCACTCCTGACTATCCAAATATTTCCATCCCATTCCCACTCCTTTCCAGCTTCCTTTCATATGTTATCTTTATCATTAGACAACCCTGATATCAAGGGATTATTTTTATTTTACTTGTATTTGCATTTTCAGTTTTCAGCATATTGTCTAACATATAGTAAGTGCTTAATAAATGCTTAATGAAACTAGTATCTCCATTTCAAGTTTTCAGCACATTGCCTGACATATATAAATGCTTACTGATATTGGATTGAATCAAGTATGGCTCAAATAGCTACCTAAACTGTAATCTCTGAAATAGCCACCAGGGAGTGCTCTGAGCTTAAACTGCTCCAGTTGCCCTTTAGCCCCCTCTATGAATAGACAAAAGTAACATGCTCACCTGGGACCCATTACATGCAAGAGACAAGACCCCATTCGAGTTCCTGTGACATCTTCCAACCTTGTTACCCTGAACAACTCCCTGCACTAGTGGGAAGGACCTGGGAACACTCCCCAGGCTCTCAGTGTCCTGACTCAGTTTCTATCTCATCTCATTTAGCTTAAAGTTTAAAATAAAAAGGACAGATTCCTAAAATCACAGAGCCAGAGTTGGAAGGAACCTTAGCAGGTCACTTTAGTTAAATCCTTACATTTTGCTGATGAGGAAATTGAGACACAGAGAGGCTCAATGCTTATCATAATTTATGTGTCTTTTCACAACATTACTGAAATGGTCTCATATCCATTAAAATTCTTAGCTCTACTACATGTGTTTAACCTATATTGGATTATTTGCTGTCGAAGGGAAGGGGTGGGGGAAAGGGAGGAAGAAAAATTTGGAATATAAGGTTTTTCAAGGGTGAATATTGAAAACTATTTTTGCATATATTTTGAAAATAAAGTTATTATTTTTTTTAAATTCTTATCTCTTTCCCAACGTCATGTGGAATTGAAAAAAAATATTCATGTATGCACAACTATATGTAAGTATATTCAAAGGAATACATAATCATTTACATTATAGATTTTAGTACTTTTACTAAGATGAACAACAACAAAAGAAACAACATTAAAACTAACAAAGGGTATTCAACCAATCAGGGAAAAGATTTGAAATTCCTACTCTTCAATGGTTAGTACACTTTGATAGAGAGGAGAGGAAAAGGGAGGAGAGGGGAAGGAAGGGGAGGGGAGGGGAGGGGAAGAGAGGAGAGTTAGTTTGGGTATGCTGCTTTTAACCAAAGCAATGAGACTAGATGAGCAGGATAATGGGCTCCAGACAGGGGAGCAGCAAAAGGCCTCTGAACAGCTGTCTAACCTCCTCCAGAATTCTTTACAGATAATTAATCTATAATACAAGTATTCAAAGATAATATTATCAAAAGTGAAAGTCCACATGGAAGTTCAACATTGTAATTAAACAATGCTAAAGTTAAAGAAAAAATTATAGAATCAAGAAGTTATATCCCAATGGATCCATGACCAATGCAAATAAAAATATAACTTAGTATTCTTACCCAGTCTGATTTTTGTCCATATCTTTCAATAATTCCCCAACAGAGAAACTACAAAGAAACTTACAAAATCTACTAGAGGCTTGACACTAAATCTTTAAACAATCCACAGATGATTTGGAGCTATCCATTTCTTCCTCATTCTTGTTACATAACTTGCTCAAATATTTCTTGATGATACATGCCTTTCATTATATCTTTTATATTATGTTTAAGTCATTACTGATAAAATGCTATATGGCCTCTATAAACCCATCACACCTCTTTCCACTGTCTTTTGAGTCACCACAAGCTCGATTCTTTAGAGATCACAATATTGCATGGTTTATAAACTTTTGTTATTAATGGTAAACTACATTTACTTAGTACAACTACTGTTGTTCAAAAGATAAGTATCTGTGTCAGGAAGCATTTTGGGATCACAGGTAGTACAAATAGTTACCCAAAAGCAGTTGAGTTTTGGTCTTATCCTCTTATTGAATTCTGAACCTTCTCCCACAGTACTTGTTCAAATTATAAGGAGTGATAGCCTAATTGAATAACTAAGCCATTTATCTATACATTATAAACTGGGTAATAAATAATATGCTTTGTTTATCCACTTGATTTTTCTGTCATGGCTTGCCAACCTGATTGAAGAAGTCCTGTTGCATTCTGGAACTTGATTAAATTAACCCAATGTCAACCTTGAATGGGAATATCAGGAAAATCTTACCATCTATTAGGTAAAGATATTGGAGTAGCTTGGCATTTACTTCTCCAGTTCATTTTACAGATGAGAAAACTGAGGCAAACAGGGTTAAGTGACTTGTCCAAGATCACACAGATAGGAAGTGTCTGAAGTCATATTTGAATTTTAATATGAGTCTTCTGACTTCAAGTCTGGCACTCTATCTACTGCACTACTTGGCTGTCCTCGCCATCTATAGGAAATTCCTATTTAATTTAGATCCTATGAAGGACATTGTCCATGGCACAAATGAAGATCTTTTGTGAATATATATATATATATATATATATATATATATATATATATATATATTATACTTATACTTATATATATATATTCCTATTTTATGTTTTTTGTATTAATGATCAAATATTTTTTAATAGTCATCTCTGTGATTGCATCATTATAGATCTTTTGGCATCTTGTTTCATATATATATATATGTATATATGTATATATGTATATATATACATATATATATACATAATACCTTGTTAGAATATTTAGATTTTAAGGTTTTATTTTGTCTTATTATATATGTATAATTCAATTCTCTCTTTATATATATATAGTAATCAACCTGTTGCAAACAGAAATAACTTGCATTTTCTATATTTCCCAATTAATTGTGTTTGTAGAGTGTGCTATAGAAAAATATCTCATAGTGTCTATCAACCTCATATCATTTCAAATTAAGATTAACCTTAATACATAATTTTTATAGGGATGAAAAATTATTGGTGGTGGTTTCTCAGTTGCTTGTTTGGAGTAATAATATTCTTTGTTGTCTTTCCTATTCAATTTATTTTCTAAAAGCATTATTAATTGTTTGCTATGTATAAGGCACTGTGCTTGGTATTGGGTATGTAAATAGCAAAAGAAAAAAAGTCCCTGCTCCTATATTCTATTGTTCTTTTAGAATTTTTCACTCTATGAAATATCTTGAAAAGTCAGTGTTGTGTGCCTTTATAATTATTCCTTAATGTACGGATTCCCTCTGTATGTTATACTTAGAATCAGGTCCAGTCACATTTCCCAACATTTTCATTAGCATGATTTCTACTTCCTCCTTTGGCATATACTGAGAAAGTACCTCCAAAATACACCAAAAGAAGGAAGAATATGTAGATTTCCAAAAATTGATAAAATGGCAAACAAAAGTATATCTGTTCATCTAACATTTCTTCTAGGTATTGGAGATACCCAAAGAAGCTTACTGGGACTTTCATTATTTGTTTTATCATGAGGTTACTTTATGATTTCATGGCCACCTGTCTAGAAGGATGGGGATCCTGGGTAATTTTTTGATAAGTTTTTGTGGTGTGGGATGGGAAAGACTGTCCAATTCTCAGTCAGCTATAGGGAAAGTCTGTCCAATTCTCAGTTAGTTATAGAACTTGTTATTGTCCTTGCTTTATTTTTTGTACTTTCAACTAATTATAATGTTCAAAGAACCCAAAGAATAGATTTGGGAATGTAGGTAACAGATTCCATACCAATCACTGCCCTAGAATCCCAGTGAATTGAGAACTGGTTAAATATCGCTGACATATCAGAGATGGGACTTTTCCATAGTAAACAGAGTCCAGAAAACAGGAAGATACTTTTGTTGTACTCCAATCTCTAAATGATGGTCTGACCTCTTGAGCAGTGTGCTAGATGGCACTTCAAGACAAAAGCTCTTTCATTTTTTTCTGTTGTTAGCCATCAGAAGCTAGATGATACCATAGAGCACAGAGCACTGTACCTGGAGTCTTCAAGGTAGAAGACCTTGAATTCAAATCCAGCCTCAGTCACTTACTTGCTGTATGAAATTCAGGCAAGTCCCTTTACTCATCTGTAAAATGGGAATAATAGCATTTACCTCCTAGTGCTGTTGTAAGGTTCAAGTGAATTAATAATTGTAAAGTGCTTAGTAGAGTGCCTGCCACATCATAAGTTCTATGTTAATGTTAGCTATAATAATAACAAGAACAACTATGATTATTATTGACTTCTGAGATCTTATCTGAAAAAATCTATTGAAATACCTCTTTTGCGCATAATTTTTTGTGCATGGACTTTCTTTTTCCTTTGCTAGTGTGAATGCTACTTAACTACAAAAATCTTTTATTTAGAGAAGCATTTGCTATTTAGTGTAAGAAATAAAAAAGTATAGAAGAAAAAAGGTTAGAAAACATTTAGGTAGCACTTTAAGTTTTATAAAGCATGATAAATAGATACAGATCATCTTGTTTGACCTTTATCATAACTGTAGGAAGTAGATGCTATTATTATCTCTATTTTATAGATGATAAAACCCAGGCAGACAGAGCTTCAGTGACTTGTCCAGGGTCATACACATAGTACATGTCTGGGCCAGATTTGAATTTAGGAAAATGAATCTTCCTGATTCTAAGCCCAGTGTTCTCTTCACTATACCACTGAGGTGCTTCAATTAGAACTGCACCTAATCAATTCTTTTCATTTTAAGGAAGAAAGCCCATGGATGGGTAATGACTAATTGACATTGGCTAATGACATTGATTCAGATATAGAGAAGAAATACAAGCTATATCTGTCATACAATCACCTTTACATCTCAGGATCCCTGCACTCTGTGATCTGTGATGGCCCAGGCTTCAGTGGATAGTTCCCCAAATAGGCACCTTTCAGGACTGATGATAACTCCAAGTGGGGAATAAAGATAGAGGGCTAACTTCATTCATTCATTCATTGGAGACTATGCAGGTTACAGTAAACATCATGAATTAACAAAAAGATGTCAATCATGTTATATATCAAGGAGTTTCACAATAAGATTCAAACATGCATAACCGATCACAGTAAATTAGTATGAGCACAGGAGATGAACAACAGTACAAGGGACACAAACAGTTCAGTTTCTTTGGTCTATGGGAGGTCCTCGGCACCTACCAGTTTACCTATTTTCAGCAGAAAAAAAAAATAATTGAATGATAAAATTTTCAAAGAATAGATTTACTAAAAGACCAATAAAATAAATAATTTGGAAATTTACCCTCAAAAGAAGAAAATGTCACATTTTTAAACTGAGAAATTGGAAATCATTGAAGATCAAAAAAATTAAGAACATTGTCAAAGAACCTATGCATAATGATATCTGTGGTCATAAAATAAATGGATAATTTTAACAGGTAAACAATGAATTGTTTTATAAATAGGCATCTAGTTTAAATAAATTCACAAGTGAAATCTTCTAAACCCTTAAAACCTAGTAATCTCAATACTCTGTAGATCATTTATAATAACAATAATACCTAGCATTTTACTTTGTTTCACAAAGAACTTTTTAAAATATTATTTTAATTTTTTCCCAACAATAACCCTAAAAAATAGGTGCTATTATTTCCATTTTATAGATGAAAAAACTGAGTCACACAAACCTTAAGTGACTTGCCCAGGAATACACAGATAGTAAATGTCTAAGGCATTTATTTTTACACTTTCAACTAATTATAAAGTTCAGGTCTCTATTCTCTGGGTCACTGTGCCCTGAATCTGTTTTTATAAATGTTGAAACAATTTGCTGCTTACTTCTTTTTAGGAAGCAAATATATTTTGATCTCCAAAAGTGGCAAATATATGACTGAAATAGAACATTGTAAGCTGAAATGGATAAACTTTGATGGGATTCGCCGTCTTAGAAATATGAGTAACATTTCCTACCCTAGGCAGATTGAACTTTCTCCATGCTTTTCAAACCAGGACATTTTTGTCTGTTCCACAGGATTAACCAAATGCGGGGGAGAAGGGGGGAGGGCGATGATATTGGAGTGATTTGCATTTCCAACTCCAGCTCATTTTACAGATGAGCAAACTGAGGCAAACAGGATTAAGTGATTGCCCAGAGTTACACATAAGTGTGCATATATTTAAGTAGGTATAGGCACATGTGTGTGCATAGATGTATGTTTATATGTAGACATATTTGTAAGTGTGTATCTATGTTTGTGTGTCTGTCTGTCTTTGTAAACATGTAGGCATGTTTGTAGGTATACATATATATATATATATATATATTTATTTATTTATTTATTTAGGTATGTTGATATGTATTTTTTTGATCTTTTTAAAAAATTGTCTAGTAGACAAGTTAAGAGGCACTGTTTTGTTTCCTATAAAGAAAAACCAGGGCCATGATAACTCCAAAGTTAATGAGGGATCAGATTAATAACTTCCAAGATGAATACACATATATTATTATCATTATTATCTCTAGCTCCCTTCTTTCTGCTTGAGTGACATTTCTCTTCTTGCTTGGGTGACTTCTCACTATTATCTCTCCCCACTTAAAAGATATTGACATTTTTTAAAAGATGAAATTGAGTTAGGTGATTTATTATAATCATGTTATATAAGACAGAACTTGAATAATAATGAAAGAAGCTAAATTTGCATAAATATATATAATATTTATAAAACATATCAAACAAATACATACGTAGCCACATGGTATACTATGGGCTTCCACATTCCACCTCCACCTAATCTGCAAGTTACCAAATGACAGAAAACACAATGGTCTTTTTGCACTTAGCAGTATTTATCAATAGACAAACAAAAATGAGGCAACGCTTAAATATACACATTTGTACAAAACAGAAATAACTATTTCAAGCTATATGAAATCTATGGAAATGTATGATTTACAAAGAAACTCAGAACACTAAAAAGTAATTTTTGTTTGGTGCTTTTTCTTCTTCAAAAATCCACAATGTTAAATGTCCAGTGCCTGAATAAACAATTATTAAAGCATCAATATATATAAATCCCTATGTTTAATCTATTCTTATTGTTTATTTATAAAAATCTACATAACGACAATCCACTTTCCCAAAGAGTTCAAGTCTCTTAGACAACAATTTTATGTTATGGTCAGTTGTACCTTATCATGTTTAATTCCAGAAACCACAAATAAATAAAGGCATAGATAAATTTGTGAGCATCCAAAGAAGTGTGACCATTACACTAAAGGATCTGAAGATCATGTTACACAGGGTTGGCCAAATTCACTGGGGATATTTATCATGAAGAAGACATGGGGGGACTGAATACCTTTCTTGTTTCCTTTTGCTTCATCATAGCATAATAAGATTAGAAGTTACAGGAAACCACATTTCATTTTAACATAAATCAAAATATCCCCTTCAGGGTTAGTTCCCCAATTCACACTTATACTAAGGGACCACGCCACCTGAAGTTCCTGTTATTTAGGGATTTAGGGGTGAGGTTTTCATATTAGTGCATTTCCCCAATTAATAGTCAACCACTTGACTCAATTATTTACTAAAAAGAGCAGTTGATTAAAAACATTCCCTTCCTTCCCTCAGTCAAAGCATATTCTATTGCATACTCTCCCACAAATACATAAAAATTCCATGAAGAGAATGGACACTAAGTTAAGGCAAGCATATAAATAATATTTGTGGCAAAGGGGTACCTTCCAATTTCTGTCTGTAGAAGTCCTATGTTCCTTTTGGGGTCTTCATTATGTTTGCTGCAAGGCAGAATATTGGTCATCCTGCTGCCCAGTTGGTTAGTTCCTTTCACAGAATGACATGTTTGTTGGATGGATGGATGGATTACTAGGCTGAGCTATTCTGCTTCTGCTGGCCCAGGCTGCTATACTGTTTCTGGTACTCTCCTCTATTTATACTTGAGTATTGGAGAGAAAAGGACATACCAGCTGTCTCCTTGCAAATCTCTCAGACTTTACAATGCCCAAGAGGTTGTTCCCTGAACATATCCATCTCATAGTTCCTGCTCAGTCATTTACCAAAGGGAGCAAGGAGACAAGAGGCAGTCAAGGGCTCACAGCAGCCTTTGTCCAAGGCAAGCCTTCCTAACCTGGTTCTGAGGAGGCAGTTCAAAGCAGTCCTCTCTCTCAAAGTGCAGAGTGATGAAGAGCTGAATAGCTTCTTTTGGATACCATCTCAGTTCTAGCTCAGCAAGTACTGAGTAATCAGTTCCTGACGTTCCACTAGAAGCTTTTTTGTCATCATACAGTGTTGTCATTCAGTCATTTTTAATTGTGTCTGGCGCTTGGTATCCCTGCTTTGGGTTTTCTTGGCAAAGATACTAGGGTGGTTTGCCATTTCCTTTCTCATCACACAATACCAGCTCCTCATTAACCCCTGTCCAGAAACCAGTTTCCCCCATTTGCTTGGACTGAAACCAGGCAGAGAATATCAATACATGCTTTAAGTACCTAACTTTGACCAATCCCTCCATAAAAAAAAAGAAAAGCTTTTAGTAACAAGGCCTAACTAAACAAGCAAAAGGGCAATATGGAAGATAATGGAGCTCTCTCTGAAAGATTTTAAAGACTATCACTTTTTGGGATAGTGTATAGACACAGTGCTTATTATGCTTTGGCCTATGATTAACTCTGAAATTTCAAAGTTACTTGAATCAAAAAACAAAAACCAAAAACTGGTATTCTTTAGCTTCTAAGATACAACTATACATAATATAATGACTTTCCAGAGGAAGTGCATAAGGCAGTAAGAATTTCTAAGTCCTTCTGTGGGAACTGAGAGTGGATCACAACATAGTATTTTGGTCTTCTTGTTTGTTTGCATTTTGTTTTCTTTTTCATTTTTTCCTTTTTGATTTAACTTTTCTTGTGCAGCAAGATAATTACATAAATATGTATGTATATGTTGGATTTAACATATTTTACCATGTTTAACATATATTGGATTACTTGCCATCTAAGGGAGGAAGTGGGGAGGGAAAATTGGAATACAAGATTTTGCAGAGGTTACTGTTGAAAAATTATTCATGCATATGCTTTAAAAATAAAAAAAAACTTTAATTAAAAATTTTTCTAAGTCCTTATCTGAAAAAAGGTGATTTCATAAAACCATTACTCTCTTTACATTTCTGACTAAACCATTTTAGCCTTCATTTTAATTTCAGTACATTCTATTAAAAGTGTTAAACCATGAATACTAAACTTCCTCAATCTTACCCTCTAATTTTCTGAAAACCAAGTTTTATTTATTCAATCATGAATTAATATTTTATTTACAATAGAACAATAATAGAATTTCTTTACATATGTGAGATATGTTATAAAACACTATATCATAATTAAGTCAGAACCTCAATCTTACACTCTGCTTCTCTGAAAATTGAGTTTTATTTATTCTCATTGATGAATTAATATTTTATTTTCGCTAGAACAATAACAAATTTTCCTATTTATATGAGATATGCTATGTTTACAAACTCATAAAACACTACATCATAAATAAGTCAAAGCTCAGTTTTACCCTCTACTTCTCTGAAAGTTGGATTTTATTTATTCACACTGATGAATTAATATTTTATTTTCAATAGAATAACAGAATTTTCCTACTTATGAGATATGCCGTACAAATAAAACACTATATCCTAATTAAGTCAGAACTTCAGTTTTATCCTCTACTTCTCTGAAAATTTTTTATTTATTCACACTGATGAATTAATATTTTTTTCAATAGAACAATAATGCAGTTTTCCTACTTACATGAGATATATTATGCTTAGCTACTCATAAAACACTACATCATAATTAAATCAAGACCAAAATACTATAAACTTGAACAAAATTTTTTGAAACAACTGAAAAAAAAGTATGAATGCTTTAAGCTTTTTACAAACAAGCTACTATATTTCCTAAAAGAGTTTAAAGAGTCTGTTTGTTTTGAAATAACTTACTGCAGTCTATCACCATTGGGTAGCAAGAACAGTTTAATGCTTAGCTTGTGAATTCAATGTTTGGTAGTAAAGAATAATAAATCAGTGGTCCTTTTGATTGAATTTATCATTCAGAGTAGATAGTCTTGTCCATTCACAGCAGCTGACAAATGAAGCCAAAAAATTAATAATCACCAATTACACATACTGACTTTTGGAGTACACACTTGGTGATTTCCTCCCTGAATGATAACTTTTTGGAGTTGTGTGATACGATGGTATTGAGTATCTGTAATGATTATCTTTCTCCTTACAACAAAAAACACAGCAGAATATTGTTCCTCCGGCAATGAGGACCAGCGCTGTAGTCCAGCCTATGTAGAGAGCTTCTCCTAGTTCTCGTTTTTGAGCTGTATTCACTATGGGGTTGTAGAAATCTCTGATGATTGCATGGGCGACCCAGCTCACAGGGATGAGAACGACAATGCCTGTGAGGATGAAGATGATTCCAGCCGTCAGCAAAATAAAACCCTTGACCTGTTCATTGTTCCCGGTGCATATGACACATTTCATTCCAAGGATGGCAATCATGAAAGCAAGAAAGGAGAGCACAGAGGCTGCACACATCAATCCCCTGGAGGCCTGGAGGTCTGGAGAGAGAGCCAGCAGGGAGTCATATATTTTGCACTGCATCCTGATGTTGGCATGTCTCATGCAATTCATCCACAGGCCTTCCCAGAGATTTTCGAAAACTACAATGTTGCTTCCAATGAAGGCAGAAACTCTCCACTGGGGCATGATAGTGACGGCCACTGTCCCCACCATGCCGATGCCTCCTAGTATCAGTCCGGCTAGTTGCAGACCATAGTAAGCCATTTTGTCTGGTAACCCGTACCAGACCAGGAGAAATCAAGCAAAGGGAGCAGGCCAGCAGGCAGGCAACACTGAACGGCCCGTGTTTTCTTGTGTGAATGTCCTCAGGAACCCAATGGCTTTTTTTTTTTTTTTTCCAGATAGATTCTGCTCAGCTACTTTAACTAAGTTAAATCCAGTGTTGGCTGGCTGGGGTATCTTTACTGACTGGAACATGGGAACTCACCAATCCGGTGTGTCTACTTTCTGGTCCAATAAGAAAGGGACAGAGGGACTGGTGTATTTAGATTGCTTATTCTGTGAGCTTCACCTTTTTTTTTTTTTTTTTTTTTTTTTTTTCTAAAAAGGCAAACAGCATGTTTACCCGTAACCACAACCACGAATGTTTGCACAAATCTATACTCCATCAATCCCCTGTAGAGAGAAGTACATTTCATCCAGGTGATGGTGAAACTTCTAGATTTGTAAATTAAAGAAAGCTGTCTAGCAGAACCTCCCCCCTTGGGCTCAAGCTTGGGCTGGAAGCACAGGATTCTTTCCTCATCTAAGTTGTTCTTTTATTCTGGATACACACAAACTGGATTAGATCTGGTCCTTTGGAAGTGACTTCTAAAAACCATCAGACTCTCTTTCTCACACTCGTTGGCTGATTACACTCCCACTCTATTGCTCTTGGTGTGGGAGGGAAGAGAAATTACTTAAAACTTAGTATTGGCCCAAATTTGTGGTTGTTCAGTCGTTTCTGACTCTTTGTGACCCCATTTGGAGTTTTTTCTTGACAAAGGTGCTGGAGGGTTTGCCATTTCCTTCTCAATTCATTTTACAGATGAAAAAACTGTGGCAAAAAAAATTTAGTGACTTGTCTGAGGCCAGTTTTGAACTCAGATTTCCTTCACTCCAGGCCCAGCACTCTATCCACTGAGCCACTTAGTTACCTCATTGGGACATGGTTGAACTTCCCTATAGAAAGGAGTAGAAAAGTACTCAATGTACAATGTAAATCTAATATTGAAGTGTGGCTCCAGAAAAGGAAGGGAATAAGCATTTCTATGGTACCTACAATGTCCTCAATACTGTGCTAAGTACATTACAAATGTCATGTCATTTGATCCTTACAATAACACTAGTATGGAGCAGGTATTTATTAAAATACATAAAATCTATAAATATGTATTGACAGAAAGACATAAAACAGGATTCAATAATAAAATTTAAGTTACTTCGGAGAAGGGATTGCTTTATTCAAATTTTTATCCCTAGAGTCTAGCAGAGTGCTTGCCACATAGTTGGAACTTAATATATATTCACTGATGGGTTGTTATATTAAGTACATATGGTCAGGAACAATATGTAAATTAATAAATAGTTATGCTCTCCAGGAGTTTTAGACAAACTTCTGAATACAAGTTTGTGGGACTACTAAGAAACCACTTCTTATTTCACTTTAGTTCTATACTGTCTCTCTCTCTCAATATCCTTCAGCTGGAAGTCATCTTCTCTAAGAGTGTTGGATTTGGTACTGGGATCTCTTCCCAAAGTTCTGCTTGGACTAATGATACCCCAGGACTTCCAAACCCCTTAAACTTATAACATTTCCTCCAATCCTGGGCATATATATTTTGGGAATTACTATATGGTCTCTTAGACAAGAACAGTTACTAAAGAGACAGCCCAAAATCCAGGTTCAGGCTCACACCCAGGCATTTCTAATTAAGATATATGCATAGGCTACCCAGGGATAGTAGTTCAAAATTTCTGCTGGGCTCAGGGCAAGGGTGCTTCTCTTATACCTCACAGAAGTACTAGTTGCCACACATAGAGATTTGAGGAAAAAGAGAGACAGGAGCAGAATCACTTCCTTTTTAAAGATACAAAATCATTAATTTATTGTCATTGGCCAATAAGGGATGCTTTGTTTTTCCCAAAGTGCATGAACTCTTCTCAAAAGCCACATAGAGGCAGCTGCAGAGAAATTCAAAATCCTGAAAGTATCTAAAAACTGTAGTAAAACCCCCAGTTGGCTAAAAGCAGACAAAACAGACCTTCCATGCCTTGTTACATATATAATGAAATATCTACTTTAGGCATCTGCTCAGATTGTCAAGAGTGCCAAAGTGAAAGGAGAGAAGTAGAGAGACAGGTCACTTTTACCTGGGAAACGACATTCTTTGAGATTCAGGTGATTCAAGAGACTGATATAATCTGACTGCAGCGTCAAAGCAAGCACTATCTGGGATGAAATTGAGGAATGGATAAGGAAAAAAAGATAAAAAAGCAAAGTTAGCCTTAGCATATACAGAATAAGTACTGCTGCTTCCCTTAAAGGGAAGGCTTCTTCTTTCCTGACCTATCAACTGCCAATGCCCTTCTTCTCTAATATGTTTGTGTGTATATATGCATATATATGTATATATATATATATATTTACATATACACACACATATATATGTACATATATACATTACATGTATGCATGTGAGCATGTATACCCATATATGTATGGTTGTATATGTATGTATATATTGAAAAGGCAATCAGGATAAGTGATCTTCCCAGGGTCAAACAGTTAATAAGTATCAAGTGTCTGAAACAGATTTGAATTTAGGTTCTCCTAACTCCAGAGCTGTTGCTCTATACATTGAGCCACCTAGCTGCTCCACCTTATAAATTTTTAAAAAATCAATTCTTGGGCAGTTAGGTGATGCAGGAGGACCTGAGTTTAAATCTGGTCTCAGACACTTAACACTTCCTAGCTGTGTGACCCTGGGCAAGTCACTTAACTTTAATTGCCTCAGCAAAAAAATAAAAAAAAAATCAATTCTCTTATTTACTTATCCTTGATATCCTTATATTTGAACATGTCTCCTCCAGTAGAAAATAATGTTCTTGAGTGTAGAGATCATCTCATTCTTTGTATTTGCATCCTCAGGGTCTAGCACAGTGATTGGCACTTAGTAAGTCCTTAATAAAAGCTTGTTGATTGGTTCTTTTCTCTGATTGACTGATTCTTTCCTCCAAACTATGAATAGAGTGCACCAAAAACCAAAAACTCTCTTTAAGCAAATTTGATGTATTATGTGGATTTAATAAAAAGATAAATTAGGATTACTTGAAATAGAAAGCATGAATTGATGTGTAATAAATTAATATCAAAGAAATGGGTTGCACGAAGCAATTTTTAGATAAATGGAAAGTAGGAAGAGAAAATATACTGCTCAGTGAGCATGTAGCAAGTCAATTAAAATTTATCATCAGGTCCATGAGGGATGAGCTAGAACTGGTTCCTATAGGCTTCTGAAACTTTCAGTATAAAGATTTATATCTCATAATTTGATAAATAAAACAAAGTATGACTTCATTTATTGTTTTACAGTCTTAAATTTTAAAAACTTATTAATGTTAAAGTAAATAATGCAGATATGTCATACATATATTTTCCCACCCCCAGAACCCCACTCTGAGAGTTGTTTTTTAAACATCTATCAGCACACTCCTGGGTCTATTACTAATAGGTTTTATAGTTATTTCAGGTAATGTGTTTGTTCCATAGAGATTTGGGTAGAGGAAAGAGAGATGTCCATGTGACCTTAAAGATCCAAGGTATGTTGGCGGTAGCAGGAGAAAGGAAAACAACACTTTGACTTGGGGCTGCAGGTTTAGAAACTTGTTTGTCCTTCATTCTTGAAGTAAACCATTGATATCAAGAAGGTGATGTCTTGACTTGCAAGTGAACTGGATTTAAGTGAAGCAGAGATGTGCAAAGTTACCAGTTTCACTCTCTCCTCTAGAGTCACTTGAGTCCAGTGGTGAGATTTAGGTCAGTCAGAACCACTAGAGATGGCCCCAGATGCAGTAGGAGACTTTGGCCTTTTTAAGCTAAGGTTTTTCCCTGGACTCATTTTATGGAGACACATTCAGTGATAGAAGGCTAGATAAGATAAGAACTGAGTCAAAAGATGACCTAGTTTGCCTTCACAAAAGAATCAGTCTGAGAGGGGAAAACCTTTAGAGTTTCTGGCCAGAACAGAAATAATTGCTATTTATATTCACTGCTTTAGGAACTATTCTTTTGGGGTTCTGGAGTGGTAGAAGGAAGAGGAAATTTATTTAATTTTAAAAACTAAATTTTGTACAGTTTCAAGAAAATATTGCTATCTTCTTAGGGATGTTTATCTACATAGATTTTATTATCCAGGATCCAAAAATCTCACTGTCCAGAAGGTTACCATATTGGTGTCAGACTTAATGTGGACAAAGGACTGATTTTCTAACTCAGAACTTCTGAGCTCTTAATCCCAACTGTAGAAATGGCCAGCCAGGACATGTTCTTTAGTTGTGTGTGTGTGTGTGTGTGTGTGTGTGTGTGTGTGTGTGTGTGTGTGTGTATACTCAATTATCTTGTTCCAGGGATAGGAGAAAGATATCATCCCCATTTCTTACTTTCCAGAAAAAAATTTCCAAGGTCCTGTCTTCATAGATGGATAAAAAGCAAAGGGACCGACTTTTCCAAGATCTACTAAATTGTTATCTCTATCTTAATGATCAATTCTTTGTGATATAGCTTTGATTCAGGCCATCTCACTCTGCCCCCTTCAGCTATCATGGGGTGCAAGACTAAGGGACCACCAAGGGCTTGCTGTATCATTACATCATCACAAAGTGCCCTAATCATTCAACACTGGGCCACACTGCCCTTTAGCACTTTTAGATTTGCAAAGTTCTTTACGTATCTCATTTGATTTGGTTCTTACATAATCCTGAGGATAGTGCTCTTTTATCCCCATTTTTATACATGAGAAAGCTGAGTCTGAAAGAAATAAAGTTACTTGACCAGATTCATGCCATTATTAAGAGTCAGGATTGGAACTCAGATCTGATCTACATTCACTCCACAAAAGGCTCCCATTTACTTCCAAAAACAACTGACCTAGAAAATAAGTTAAAGAGAAATAATTTAAGAATCATAAGAATTTAAGAATCAAAACCATAATCAAGCAATATAATTTGAATACTCTATTCTAAGAAATCATAAGAGAAAATTATCCAAATCCATTTAAATCAGAGGGCATAGTGAAAATAGAATCTAGGGAAGCTAGATGGCAGAGTGGATAGAATACCAGCTCTGGAGTCAGGAGGTCCTGAGTTCAAATTCTGCCTCAGACTTTTAGCATTTATTAACTGAATGACTGGGCAAGTCCACCTACCCCCAATTGCCTTGCCAAAAAAAAAAAAGAATCCATTGATCATCTCCTGGGAAAAAAAAAAACAACCAAATTTAAAATCTGGAAAGGTCAAAACCAAAACTGAGGGATTCCAGTTCAAAGAAGAATCTACCAAGCTGCAGACCTTCCTCCCATTTTATTTGGTGGGTAGCCCTAGAATCTTAGTGTATTATTGGACTTGTTCATCTATTATATCACATTATCATTGCATGAAAACTTACTGTAGGAGATCAATAATTTATAAAAATGCCTTGGAAATGAGTATATTGTTAAATTTTTGTCACATTTTAATGAAAATGATTTTCTGTTTCATTTATCTATATTTGTAACATCAGCTTGAAAGGACTTATAATAACCTCTACATACTTATTTAATACACAGTAAGGTCTCCCATAATATCTGGATGCGCAGGGCAGACAATTAGGGGTCTGAGGGTCCTTTGGCATAAACTGTTGTTCAATACAACTTTTTATTAAAGTTAAGGAGGAAAAGATCCCAACTTTTGGGATAAGAATTCATTATTTGACAAAAACTGCTGAGAAAACTGGAAATTAGTATGGCAGAAACTAGGCATGGACCCACACTTAACATCACATACCAAGATAAGATCAAAATGTGTCCATGATTTAGGCATAAAGAATGAGATCATAAATAAATTAGAGGAACATAGGATAGTTTACCTCTCAGACTTGTGGAGGAGGAAGGAATTTGTGACCAAAGGAGAACTAGAGATCATTATTGATCACAAAATAGAAAGTTTTGATTATATAAAATTAAAAAGCCTTTGTACAAACAAAACAAATGTAAGCAAGATTAGAAGGGAAGCAACAAACTAGGAAAAGTTCTGATAAACGTTCTGATAAAGGTCTCATTTCCAAAATATATAGAGAATTGACTCTAATTTATAAGAAATCAAGCCATCCTCCAATTGATAAATGGTCAAAAGATATGAACCATTTTCAGATGATGAAATTGAAACTATTTCTGCTCATATGAAAGAGTGTTCCAAATCACTATTGATCAGAGAAATGCAAATTAAGACAACTCTGAGATACCACTACACACCTGTCAGATTGGCTAAGATGACAGGAACAAATAATGATGAATGTTGGAGGGGATGTGGGAAAACTGGGACACTGATGCATTGTTGGTGGAGTTGTGAAAGAATCCAACCATTCTGGAGAGCAATCTGGAATTATGTCCAAAAAGTTACCAAACTGTGCATACCCTTTGACCCAGCAGTGCTGCTACTGGGCTTATATCCCAAAGAAATACTAAAGAAAGGAAAGGGACCTATATGGGCCAAAATGTTTGTGGCAGCTCTTTTTGTTGTCGCTAGAAACTGGAAGTTGAATGGATGCCCATCAATTGGAGAATGGTTGGGTAAATTGTGGGATATGAATGTTATAGAATATTATTGTTCTGTAGGAAATGACCAGCAGGACGAATACAGAGAGGCTTGGAGAGACTTACATGAACTGATGCTGAGTGAAATGAGCAGAACTAGGAGATCATTAAACACTACAACAACGATACTGTATGAGGATGTATTCTGTTGGAAGTGGATATCTTCAACATAGAGAAGGTCTAAAGTTCCAATTGATCAATTTTGGACAGAATCAGCTACACCCAGAGAAGGAACACTGGGAAATGAATGTGGACTACTTTTCCAGGTTATTTTTACCTTCTGAATCCAATTCTTCTTGTACAACAAGAGAATTGTATGAGTTTGCAGACATATATTGTATCTAGGATATACTATAACATATTTAACATGTATGGTACTGCCTTCCATCTAGGGGAGGGGGTGGAGAGGGAAGGAGGGAAAAATTCGGAACAGAAGTGAGTTCAAGGGATAATATTGTAAAAAATTACCCATGCATATATACTGTCAAAAAAAAGTTATAATTATAAAATTAATTTTTAAAAAGGAAAAAAAGTTAAGGAGGAAAATGATGTTGTTTTTATTCAATTGTGTCCAACTCTTCATGATCCCATGGACCATGAGAAAGGAGGCCCTTTTGTTCTCCTCTACTCTCTCCTGAAGCCTGTCCAAACAATGCTGTCTATGGGGTTTTCTTAGCAAAGACATGAGTGGTTTACTATTTCCTTCTCCAGTGGGTCACCTTTTGTCAGAACTTCCACATGATCTGTCTCTCTTGAGTAATCCTGCATGGCATAGCCCATAGGTTCATTGAGCCACAGATATGCCTCTTTCAGGACAGGGCACTGATCCAGGAGGGAGAAAATTATGAGCAGAATGTTTAAAAAAATAAAGCATTATCTTTTGACAAACAAGAAAAATGAAAGCAAAAGAAATATTTTTCTTGAAAAGTTATAAATAACAGCATGTGAGGAAAGTAATTAACTGGGCAAAGAGAGCTAAAGCCATGTTACTCATTAATTTATAAAACAATTTACTCTGTATTCAAAATTTAAGTTGAGATTTGCTCTGCCTTAGGCAACAATTGTTCATAAATTTTAATGGGTTTAGACGTTCATCTTACTTACAATCTAGTCCCCAGACCAAGCTGAAAAGGAAGATTATCAGCCTAAGCAGTTATAGCACAGGGAAAGGAAGAAAACACTACAATATACTACAACATATCAAACATACTGTTTTATTTTCTTTTTTAAATCATAAGATGAAAGATATACGTTGTGCAAACACCAGTTTCAAATATAAACATATCAAACACAAACAGCAATTATTTGTTGCTGGGCAAGTTTTGGTGTTAGTGTTCTATAAAATGCCCTTGGCGCCCTTGACACAGAAAGAATACTACATGTGCAGTGCCAGATGCAAATCCTGGCTGGACTTTTATTACTTTTGTGACCTTGGGTCTCAGTTTCTTCAACTACATAAAGAGAGGGAGGGGCTAGATGCCTAAAGTCCTCTCCAGCTATAAATCTATGAGCCTATGAAATGTAGGACCCCTTATGGCTTCAGCCTCAGATCTATGATTCCATCTTCTTAATTCTATGAAACCAGTTAGCTGAAAAACATATGCAAATCTCTTTTTCTCCAGAAACATATTTTCAGACATGAATTATGTAGAATTTGTTTTGCCAGACTATGTAGATATATATTGAGAGATTTATTCTTCAGATGTTGTTGTTGTTGTTGTTGTTTTTTAATTGGTTCAATGTAGAAGGCAGGGGAAACTGGGAGGAATAGATTAAAAAAAAGTTACTTGAAAAACAAATGCAAACTTTACAGAAGAAGACTACCTTTGCCCTTGTGCACCTGCCAGTCTACATTCCCTTGACCCTTTAATCTATTTTTACCATAACAAAACTGTAGACATGACAAAACTGAATCTACTGCATTCCTTATTGCTGACGACACCAACCCGCCACATCTTTCTAGGGCCAGGTCTGTCTACAGCTTAAGGATCTTTGCAGAAATGAGCAATAGGAAAATTGATAGGCTGAAATCCATTGAAGAGGTAATTTTAGGAGAGAAGGAAGAAGGGAAGGAAATATAGAGACAAAAAAGGGACAGATAGAAACAGATGAAGAGACAAGACAGAGGTAGAAAGAGAGAAACGGAAACTAACAGATGCATATGTATTATTGAGAAAAATTCTAGTTTGACAATGAAAACATAAACACATTTAAACGACTTTAATATGTAGAGGATGTGTTCTGATTGTCTCTCAGTTGTAATCCTTCTTTGGGAGGAGGTTTCTTTTCTGTATAATCTTTTCCTCTATGAGCAGGTTTCTTGGGAGGCTTCTGGGGCCTCCAGCCAGCCTCTTCTTCTTCCTGAATCCTGGCTCTGAATCTCCTCCAGCTCTTGTCCTTCCCCAGTCCAGACTGCTCTCCAGGCTCAGTGTTGCCTCTTTTATCCTCCCAGAGTATGGGATCATACAAGGGCTTCTGGGAAGAACCACTTCAACCAATGAGCTTGCTCCTTCTAGAATTCCTAAGGTGTAAACTCCCTTAAAAGGTCCAAACCAAAGGTCTGAGCCAGAGAACTGTCAAGTCAACCTGAGTTCTCACTTTGTCACTGTCCAGACAACCAGAGTTCCCACCTGGTAATCCTAACAAAACACCATCTTCTTCAAGGAACTATTCCCGGATTCTCAACTGCTAGAATCTCCCATTTGTGACTATCTTGTATGAACTTTTTTACTTATAGTATTTATAGTCTTCCCCATTAGATTGTAAACTCTTATGCTGTATTTGCCTTTATTGCCTTAGCCCTTAGCACCTGATAGACACTTCATAAGCATTCAATAAGTGCTTGGTGATTGATTAATTGAATGGCTCCAATTGTGGTTGTTGTTCAGTCATTGATTTATGGCTGACTCTTTATGAATACATGGGCCTTTTTTGTCTGATATACTGGAGTAGTTCGCAGTCTTTTATGTCAAACAGAAGTTCAAAGACTTGCCCAGATGGAATCCCAGATGATTGTGGATTCAGGTTTTTGTGATTTCAGGCCCAGTTGTCTCTATGAAAACAATAATCCTAAATATATGAGACATGCATATTTTTCTGAAAGAAGAATAAAGATAAATGCCAATTTTTTTAATAAATTTTTTTCAAAACATATGCATAGCTCATTTTCAACATTCACCCTTGCAAAACCTTGTGTTCCAAGTTTTTATGTCTCTCCCTCCCCTCCGATCCCCTCCCCTGAATGGCAAGTAATCCAATATATATTAAACATGTACAATTCTTCTATAAATATTTCCACAATTATCATGCTACACAAGAAAAATCAGATCAAAAAGGGAAAAAAAAAGAAAAAAGAAAACATAAGGCAGTCAAATAACATAAATTTGTCAATCTTACCTGTCCTAATCCTCTTCTCCACCTTCATCCATCTTCCATGTTTACTAGGAAACTTCTAGATAATATCTAAAGGACCAAAGAGTGTTTTTTTTTTTTTTTTGGCATACCAAGAAGAGAAAGGAACAAAAGAACATTCAAAACAAAACAAAACAAAACATTGCTTCCTCGATTAATATGAAGGAAATAGAGAAGACTAGAGTTCTAAGATTATTTTTGAGGTCCACGCACTGTACCATTCTACTCAGATTATATGCCACTAGAAACATTTTTTTTCTTGCTTTTCCAACTTCTCAGCTCCCTCACGCTCTTCTTTTTGAAGGTTGGAAAAGAAACCATAAGGCTGATACTGACACACGATGAAGCAATGGGGGTACTGTTACTCATTCCGGTTTCAAAGAATGAGTGTGTTTTGAATCAAAAAACACATTTTCTCAAACTAGTCAACATAACTCATCAAAACTTCTCAGTTCTTTTTGTAAGAACATCATCCATGTCTTTCTCCCAACTGTGACTATATCCCAAGATTCTGTCCTAGATTCTCTTTCTTTTTTTCACTATTAGAGAATTTATCAGCTCCCATGAGTTCAATTATCTCTAGGCAGCTGGTTCCTGGATCAGTATGCCTTGGCATTTCTCTTGAATTCCAGTCCCAAATAACTATTAGACATAATAGAATCCATTATTATTTACCAAAAATCCCATCTTTGTTCCAACTTAATACTTCTTCACTCTTCCAGTGACTAATGTGTTTTTATTATTGTTCAGTCACGTCCAATTCTTTTTTTTTATTTTAATAGTTTTTATTTACCAGATATATGTATGAGCAATTTTACAACACTGACAATTGCCAAACCTTCTGTTCCAATTTTTCCTCTCCCTCCCCCCCCAGATGGCAGGTTGACCAATACATGTTAAATATGTTAAAGTATAAATTAAATACTATATATATATATATATATATATATATGCATATATATATATACATATATACATATACATATACACACACACACACACACACGACCAAACAGTTGTTTTGCTGTACAAAAAGAATCGGACTTTGAAATAGTGTACAATAGTGTGAAGGAAATCCAAAATGTAGGCAGATGAAATTAGAGGGATTGGGAATTCTATGAAATCATAATCATCTCCCAGAGTTCTTTCACTGGGTGTCGCTGGTTCATCTCATTGTTGAAGTGGGCCATGTCCATCAGAATTGATCATCATATGGTATTGTTGTTGAAGTATACAACGATCTCCTGGTCCTGCTCATTTCACTCAGCATCAGTTGATATAAGTCTCTCCAGGACTTTCTGAATTCATCCTGTTGGTCATTTCTTACAGAACAATAATATTCCATAATATTCATATACCACAATTTATTCAGCCATTCTTCAACTGATGGACATCCACTCAGTTTACAGTTTCTGGCCACACAGTTTGATAACTTTTTCAGCATAGTTCCAAATTGCTCTCCAGAATGGCTGGATGTATTCACAATTCCACCAACAATGGATCAGTGCCTTGTTTTCCCACATCCCTCCAACATTCTGCATTATCTTTCCCTGTCATTCTAGCCAATCTGATATCTCAGAGTTGTCTTAATTTGCATTTCTCTGATTAATAATGACTTGGAGCATCTTTTCATAAGTCATGTCCAATTCTACATGACTCCATTTAGGGTTTTCTTAGCAAAGACACTGGTGTGGTTTGACATTCCCTTCTCCAACTTAATTTATAAATAAGGAAACTGAGGCAGAGTAAAATGATTTCCCCAGAGTCACACAGCTATTAAGTGTCTGAGGTCACCACTGAACTTGTAAACTTGAGTTTTCTCGATTCCAAGACCAGTGTTCTATCCACTGTGTTATCTAGCAGCCTTATGACTAAGGTATACAACTTCAAAATAATCCTTAACAGCCGATATTCATTCCTCCTACATATTCAATTGGTTGTCATGTCTTATTAATTCTGCCGCCACAAAATCTTTCAGACCCATAGGTCTTCATTCACATGACCACTACCCTAATTCAAGTGCTAGATATTTTTTACCTAGACTGCTAACCTCTTAATTGATCTCCCTGTCCTAAGAGGCAGTGCATAGATTGCTGTATAGATTGCCCAGAAGACCTGGGTTTGAATTCAGATATTTACCTAGCTATGTGACTTGGGAAGGTCACTTAATCACTTTGTGCCTCAGTTCCCTCATCAGTAAAATGAACTTATGGCCTCTAAGCTTCTTTCTGACTCAAAATATGTAATTCTATGAATCTCTCCCCTTTCCTCCATATAGCTGCCAAAATAATTCCTAAATCATAGGTCTGACCATTTTATCCTTCTTCTCTAGAAGTTTCAATGGCTCCCTATTGTTTTTAAGTTCCAATTAAATCTCCTTTATTTGGCATATTTAAAGGCTTTCATGAGCTGGTTACTTATTACTTTTCCAGGTTTGCTACATCTAATTCCCCTTTATGCTCTATATAGGCCAGCCAAATTGGCCTTTTAATTGTTGCTTAATAAATATTTATAGATCAAACATTATAAAGACAAACAACTTGAAAGACTTAAGAACTCATGAACCAACTATGATACCAGATAGTCAGTGATGAAGCACACAGCCAATTCTTGATAGAGAGGTAAAGAATTCAAGATGCAGAATGAGATATATTTTATTGGTCATTGCTTTGTTTGATTATATTGCAGAGTCTGGGGAAGGGCATCATCAGTGAAATTTATTTTTTTATATATCCATAGATTTTCTTCCCCAGTATCACATAAGATCCTTGAGGACAGGACAGGACATCTTTGTCTTTTCATTTTCAACAACTGGAGCATCACCTGGCACATCATGGGCACTTAATAAATGCTTGTTTATTGATTGGATTTTTTTTATTGATTGGGTTTTTCTATAGAATGTTATTGCAAAATAAATGAATCTATTTCCAGGAGGGATTCCTCTTTTTTGTGAGCCTTCTTGTGAAGCAAGAACTCCTTAGAAAGCACTTAGTTGTATAGCATTTGCTATTTGCATACTGAGTCAAATCATACTGACTACCAACCTGGGTAGGATAGGGAGATTCGACCTCATAAACAAATTCTATCAATTATTTTTCTGGAGTCAAAAACAGGAAAGAAAAGGGTTATTCCCTTGCCCTTTCTGTCCAATTCCAACTAGTTTGGAAGTAATTTGCTATCAGAATTATGAACTTATTAAAGATAACGAAACATTCAAACACTTTACAAGATGGAGCACAAGTTGAAATAATTTTTTATCTTAAGAGTCTATGAGATTCTACTTAAATTTTTCTATGTTCCTGTGCCATGTAGCTAGTGACATGCCTTTGATATCACCAGGAGCATTTTTCTGTTCCCACCTGTCATCTCTACTGCTTATTCTTACAAGATAAGTGGATATTTTTTTTTGGATAAAATTGTGACCTGCTTAAAAAAAGCAGGTCACTAGTCTTTAAACATATTTTAATTAACAACCATATTAGGATATGAGTCACAAGTCTTACATTTCTCTTGCAGAATCGTTATTTCTCCCACTTCTTCCTGGAGAAAAATTCCCTCTAAGTGGAAATATTTATGATGTAGTTGAAATAAAAGGGTTTGGTGAGTAAGAACGTGCTTATTTTGTCCATTTTAAATAGAGGATTTGTAAAAAAATCTGAGTGAGGGTTGCAGTGTAAGACCCAAAAGATTGTATGTAGTCTACATTAGTTAAGGGAGAAGAAATCACATATCCAACAAAGTTGCTTAAAGTGAATTTTTGCCAGGTGTTGTGTCACAAGCTTTTTATCTCTGCTATTGGAAGAGGTTGAGGGTGATGGAAAACCTGAAAGCAGGAGTTCTGAGCTGTAGTGGTGCTCAAGAAAATCAGATGTCCATACTAGGTTCAGCATCAATATAGTGTATTCCAGGGAGACCTTTACCTCCACAAGGAAGAACAAACTGGCTCAAGTAGAGACAAGGAATTAGATTATGGCTTGCATCTGGTCAGTAGTGGGATACAACTATGACTGGTCAAAGTACTACCAACTTGGGCAAGATGGGGAGATCAACCTCATAAACAAACAAACAAAAGCCAAATAAATAGATGTGTAGATAGATAAATAGATAGACTGATGAATGAATGAATAATGAATATATAATTAAGTTAGGTAGATAAATGAATAAATAAATCAATAAATCAACAAACAAATGAGTAAATGAATATACTAATTAATGTTGAGTGTTTTGTTGTTAGAAAAAAATCTAAATTTCTTGTGCAAATTTAAATAGTGATTAAAACATCTCTTTTAAAGTAACTTTTTCACTACTTTTCTCTATGAGTATGACTTGACAGTGTATAAATGGCAAATGCCATAAACCTAAATGGTTTCTAAGGAGTTCTTGCTTTTTACAAGAAGGCTCACAAAAAGGAGGGCTCCCCTCTGGAAAAGATTCATTCATTTTGCAATAATACTCAAAAGAAAAAACTCAAGCCCTCCAGAAATAGCCACCTTTTCCAGAATATAAGCTCTTTTCCCCAGCCCAGCTGGCCATAGCCATGATTAAGGTGAGCAATCCTAGTGGAGAAGGTCACCAGTGAACTACACACCAAGCAGGGGTTCTCAAACTATGGCCCGAGGGCCAGATGAGGCTCGCTGAGGACATTTATGCTGCCCACCGGGGTTATGGCAAATGGGCTGAGGGTGGAGACAGTGTGAGTTTTTGTTTTTCCTATAGTCCAGCCCTCCAACAGTCTGAGGGAAGTGAACTGGCCCCTATTTAAAAAGTCTGAGGACTACTGAATTTAATTGAGAGGCAGGTAGCCCAAGCAATCTGGACACAGCTGTACTTCTCAGCCTGTTGGCTCTGCTTCCTGCCTTCTCCTACAGTTATTGTCTAAGGAAGCAGTCCTAGTAGAGATTTGATCTGGAGCTCTCTCTGTAAGTACTGCAAGAAAAGCTGCTAAAGACACTAAAAAGAAAGTTCTTGATAACAAAATCCTTGATACTATTAAAAGGATCAACATCAAAAATGGAAATGATTTTACAAATGAAAATGATACTAAAGCAAATCAATTGTCTTAAGGATTACAAAGCATTTTCTTTTGACTTGCAAATAAAACTTCCTCTCTGTGTTTCCTCTTATAAGGTGAGCTTCTTACGAACAAAACCTTAGTTTTTTTATTTTAACCTCAGCACTTTAGCACAGTTCAGTGCATATAGTATGCACTTAATAATTTTTTTTTCATTTTCATTCATTTACTCTTTCTCCAACTGGAATCTTAAAGGTCCAAAATAAAACAATAAATGACTCACTTCCACCAAAAAAACAGCTTCTGAAAAGAGAACTCACAATTTCTGATTATATAGACTGTTTATTGTTCTACTTCTACTATTTCCTATTTCTTTGATATATTCACTGCACCCCATTCTATATGTGTAAGTTGGATTCTGAATATTGACCAAGAAGAGATACCTCTTTTGACATTTATCATTACAGAAAAGCCAGATTAATACAACTCTTTGGAACTCTTCAAGTGCAATTTCCATTTAAGAGAAGATGGATATTTCTCTATCATTTTCCTATCAGTCTCTACAATCTCTCTCCAGATGGAACAAGAAAACAATATTTTTGGTTTGTCTCAAGCCATCCTTCTGAGCAATCACTTTATAGACTCACTCTTCACAAAATTCTCCTAGTCCTTTTTTCATGAAATAATGGTTGAGAAACTTCTAGCTAGAAAGAAGTATCTCAATTGTACCTGATTTAAAACTATATTATAAAGTTGTAAAGGGCTAAAACTGAGCAATGCACTTGGATAATGAAGCACAAGAGACTAATTGCCAATTGGACAGTTCCCTATTAACTTGTTTGAAGGTTGACCCTCCCCAGCTGTTCTGTGCTGACTTGATTGGTGGGACAAAGAGGGGCAAGTGGCTTGTGTAGGAGGAGTAGAAGGAGGAAGAGAAACTTGGGTCTCTCGCACTCGTGACCTGGTGTTGGAGGGTGACCGGAAAAGATCAAGAATAAAGATGTTTAGTGATCCTGACTCCGGCTGATTTCTGGGAAGACAGAGTTCCAGTGGTCACCAAAACCATTTGGTATTGGATAAAAAAAAAGATTACTTGATCAGCGGAATAGGTTAGGTTCACAGGACAAAAATAGTCAATAACTATAGCAATCTAATGTTTGACAAACCCAAAGATCCCAACTTTTGGGATAAGAATTCATTATTTGACAAAAACTGTTGGGAAAATTGGAAATTAGTATGGCAGAAACTAGGCATGGACCCACACTTAACACCATACACCAAGATAAGATCAAAATGGTCCATGATTTAGGCATAAAGAACGAGATCATAAATAAATTAGAGGAACATAGGATAATTTACCTCTCAGACTTGTGGAGGAGGAAGGAATTTGTGACCAAAGGAGAACTAGAGATCATTATTGATCACAAAATAGAAAATTTTGATTATATCAAATTAAAAAGCCTTTGTACAAACAAAACTAATGCAGAAAAGATTTTCCCCCCCCCTGAGGCTGGGGTTAAGTGACTTACCCAGGGTCACACAGCTAGGAAGTGTTAAGTGTCTGAGACCAGATTTGATCTCAGAGCCTCCTGAATTCAAGGCTGGTGGCTCTATCCACTGTGCCACCTAGCTGCCCCCAGATAAGATTAGAAGGGAAGCAACAAACTGGGAAAACATTTTTACAGCTAAAGGTTCTGATAAAGGCCTCATTTCCAAAATATACAGAGAATTGACTCTAATTTATAAGAAATCAAGCCATTCTCCAATTGATAAATAATCCAAAAATATGAGCAATTTTCAAATGATGAAATTGAAACTATTTCTACTCATAGGAAAGAGTGTTCCAAATCATTATTGCTCAGAGAAATGCAAATTAAGACAACTCTAAGATACCACTACACACCTGTCAGATTGGCTAAGGAAAAAAACAATGATGAATGTTGGAGGGGATGAGGGAAAACTGGGACACTGAGGCATTGTTGGTGGAGTTGTGAAAGAATCCAAACATTCTGTAGAACAATCTGGAATTATGCCCCAAAAGTTATCAAACTGTGCATACCCTTTGACCCAGCAGTGCTACTACTGGGCTTATACCCCAAGGAACTACTAAAGAAGGGAAAGGGACCTGTATGTGCCAAAATGTTTGTGGCAGCCCTTTTTATAGTGATTAGAAACTGGAAAATGAACAGATGTCCATCAATTGGAGAATGGTTGGATAAATTATGATATATGAATGTTAGGGAATATTATTGTTCTGTAAGAAATGACCAACAGAAGGAATACAGAGAGGCTTGGAGAGACTTAAATCAACTGTTGCTGAGTGAAATGAGCAGAACCAGGAGATCATTATACACTTCAACAACAATACTGTATGAGGATGTATGCTGATGGAAGTGGATATCTTCAACAAAGAGAAGAGCTAATTCAGTTCCAATTGATCAACGATGGACAGAATCAGCTACACCCAGAGAAGAATGACTGGGAAATGAATGTGCACTAATTGCATTTTTGTTTTTCTTCCCAGGTTATTTTTACCTTCTGAATCCAACTCTTCTTGTGCAACAAGAGAATTGTATGAGTCTGCGCACATATATTGTATATAGAATATACTATAACATATTTAACATGTATAAGACAGCCTGCCATCTAGGGGAGGGGGTGGAGAGGGAAGGGAAAAGTCAGAACAGAAGTGAATGCAAGGGATGATGTAAAAAATTAGCATGCATATGTTCTGTCAATAAAAAGTTACTAAAAAAAAAAAAAAAAAAAAAAAGAAAGAAAGAAAGAAAAAAAAAAAAAGAAGTGTCTCATCACCTTATTTCTCTCAATGGATAGATTACTGGTCCTAGAATACAAAAGGCAGTTGAAACCAGGCATGGAATATTTATTAGCTGTGTGACCTTGAAAAAGCCACTTAACTTCTGTCTGCCTTGGTTTCCTCAACTGTAAAATGTGAATAATAATAGCACTTACTGTGTGATCTTTAGGAAAGTCATTTAAGCTCTCAGATGGTTTGCCACTCTAGGTAAATTAAGTCTTTAATATTCCTCTCATCTATCAATCTAAAGAATCTTTTCAAAAAAAATCTAATGAAGAAGCCTTGCTGGGTCTGTGTGACCAATGCTCCCATTTTTAAAAATTGGTGTAAGTTGAGAAGTTGTCCAGCAGAGGAATGCTGCTTCCATGACACTCTTCATTCCATCCTCTGCCATTCCTTTTTCATTTTTCCTTCAATCTTTCCCAACACTGGAGTTTTTTATAGTGAGTCCCATCTTCTCATTATGTGGCCACATATTTAAGTTTTTACTTATTTAAGTACTTACTTAGCTTTCTAGAATAGTACTGAATTTTAAAAGCTTAGATGTTAGATTTTAAATGTTTGTTTTTGTGTTTCCGAAATAATCTTTGAGTAAGTAGAGGCTTTGGGTCCTAGAATGACATCTATATTTCCAGGCACTTGCTTTAGTTCTGTTCTTGTTTTCTTCTGCTAATTTTACTAACATACTCTTTTTTTTTTAATAGTTTTTATTTACCAGATATTTGCATGGGTAATTTTACAACATTGACAATTGCCAAATCTTTTGTTCTAATTTTTCCCCTCCTTCCTCCCTCCCCAGATGGCAGGTTGACCAATACATGTACTAACATACTCTTGATACTGACTCAGAATAATCTGATAAAAAGAACATAAGGAATGGAAACTATTCCAAGGTATAATAAAGATCTGATAGCATCAAAAGTATAAAGTAGGTATGGAAACACTGGCCTTGGGAGATTCCATTTTTCCCTAACAGAAAGGTTATTTAGATGATATCTGTTCATCAGATAATACTCACTTTACCTGTGCCATTGCATTGTATAACAGGTCCTGCTTCTCTGGTTCTACTAGTAGATAGGAAACAATGCACCCTGTGGGTCCAATATGTTATTCAGACACATTCCTGACCTCTTCTTTTGAATATTATACAACTGCTTGTTATAAAGTTAGATCCCAAAAGGCAAAGTCAGTTTAGAGGTTCTAAACAACCTTAAGCAGAAAAAAGAGTTTTCTAGGATTTGCCAAACCTTTCAGAGTTTCTGAAATCATATTAAAGTGACAATTTGCTTTTTATTAACATTCTCTCTAATTGCATCTGAAAAAAATGATTATAATAAACACTAAATATAACACTAAGATTTGCAAAGTACTTTATCTTTTTATCACATTTGTTTCTTATAACAACCCTGATAAATAGCTACTATTATCTCTATTTTACAGGGGAGGAAATAGAGAATAAAGGAAATTAAGTGGCTTACTCAGGATCACACACCTACTGTGTGAAGCAGGATTTGAGCTCAAATCTTATGGGTTCCAGGTCCAGTACTCTAAATACTAGACTACCTCTAACTATGTTGACATTATCTATCTACCAAGGGAAACTCTGTGAAGTGGCAACAGTCAAGTATTTTGAAAGGAATGAAAATTGTTACGATACCTTCACTATTTGATAGATTTCTTGTCAAGAGCTGCTATGGGTTGTCTGGTGAGGAATTCACAATGGTCACTCTATTTGACAAAAGATAGGTTTATTTAGGGGAAGAGGTTCCAGGCAAAATAAGACCCACAACAGACACCAATAACGATAAATATGAAATAGGGTTGGAGATCATAGAAAAGGGTTTTGTGGAAAGGACAAGTAACCTAGTAGAACTTGACATTTACCAAGAGAAAGGAAATATCTCATGAGGTTGGCGCATGCCCTTAGTTCAAGACTAAATCTTGAAAGCTCCCTTAGCAAACATTTTTCAATATGCTTCTCTTAATTAAAAATCTAGGAAGTACAATATATAGCATTAAATTTTTAAAAAGTTATTTTCAGAAAGACAAAATCACTAGTAACAGTGAACTATATAGGAATGAGATCAATTTCTTTTTAAAAAAAAGTTAACCTTTCCATAATTTCTATGTCTTGTCCTTATATGATTTATAAACAGCTCATTGATACAATGACCATGGTAAGAATATTCTGTGTGACAGTATGGAGAGAGATATTTTCCATGGAGGCATAGTTAGAACATGTTAAAAAAAAAAAATAACATTGAAGAAGCCCAGTCTTAGGCAAGATGGTGAAATGTATCCTTTTTCTGCATGTTTTTCATTTCCTCTGGTACTATACTCCTTTTCCATAATTCAATGCCTTATTGCTCTCCCTCTCAAACCCCCTTTGCAAAGACATTAACTTTATTCTTCATTAGGAACAGGTTTCAGTCAAAGTATTGCCATTTCCTGGAGGTATGCCTATTTTGTATTTAGCTCTATATGTGGAATAAAAAAGATTTTACCACAGCAATAGAATTATAAACATGTAGAAGGAAGTGGAGAAAGCAATAAAAAATAAAGAGGCAGCTGGAGTAGTAGAAAGGGCACTGGATTAGAAGTTGAAATAGATAAATAAATTATAGCTGTGGTTCTACCACTTACTACTTAGGTGACCCTGGGCAAACAAGTTCAAGTCTTTGAGTTTCTTCTTTCCTTATCTATAAAATGACAGGAGGCAGGGTTTCTAAGCAAGATCATTCAATGAGTGCTCCTATTCTAAACCCAGCTCTACTTCATCACTTCAAAACAATAGCAAGGACACAATAAGCTGTGGGGATAAAAAAGGTAAGGAGGGAGAGAAAGAAATTCTTATGTGGAAAATTTCACAGAAATACCAGTAGGAAGAAAAAAAGAATAAGTAAAAAAACAAAATATCCCTAACACAATGAATAAACACTATTATGTATAAGAAAGTGAGGAGAAATGTATAAAGGGGAAGTAGGGAGTCATGTGATAATAACTGGAGAGATAAAGGAACAACCACAAGAAATTCCAGAGTGACTGAGGAACTCTACAATAATTAAAGGAAAGTACTGTGTCTATGAGAGTCAGTGAATAGTAGTATAGTGAATAAAGCAGATTTTGGAATCAGGAAGACCTTAATTTAAGTTCAGATTCTGATACAAACTATTCGCATGATATTGAAGAAGCCATTTAATCCCTTTTTGCTTTAGCCAATTCCCTGAGACTATTAATTGTAGAATACTTAGCAGTGAATCTTCATTGAGAGAATTTCCTTACCCAGAATACCCTATACCAATGAAATCCCAGATCCAATGGACATCTCTAAAGAAAAGAAAAAAAGGATGTGGTCGTAGAGGCAGCGATCTACTTGAATTCTTTGAACATTCCCCTTAAATAACTATAAAATAATAAGTGAATAGATAGATAGATAGATAGATAGATAGATAGATAGATAGATAGATAGATAAAATTCTGAAGTGTCAGAATCGACAAAAGATTAAGGTAAGACATTTTTTCAGGCCAAGACAATGTAGGGGACTAGCAATACAGGTCTGTGACATTGGAGTAAGGATACCCAGACTCTCCCAGAAGAAACTTTAGCTGTGTCTTGGCAATAGCAGAAACAACAGCTGCAGTTTTAGGAACTCTTAGCCTAGAGACAGTACAATTGGTCAGAAAGAGATTACATGAGACCTGAACTGACATAGGGTGAGGACTGAAAACACACCCTAATTTTTTTTTGTGTGAATATATTTCATATTAATTATATGTTGAACTAATTTTTTAACATTTAAAAAAAGTTTTGAGTTTCAAATTCTGCCCCTCCCTCCCTGCTCCCTGAAATGATAAATAATCAGATATAATTTTATACACATGCCATTATGTACTGTGTTTCTATATTAGTCATTTTGTAGAAGATTGGAATAAAAAAAAAAAGAATGAAAGAAAAGAAAGCGAAAAAATAACATGTTTCAGGCTGTATTCAAAAAAAGGTCTGTCTCAATCCGGCAGGGCCTGATGCATCCCAATGCAGGCACAACATAGGGAGACCCAGAGTGGAGAGACCCTGAATGGAAAATCTAATGGGAGCCTCTTAGCCAAAATTCAGCAGTGTTGGCTACTCTGTCCTAGTTCAAAAGCCAGAGGATCAACAGACTAGCTGTCTGACATCTAATACAACTACAGAAGGTAAATAGTGAGCTCTTGAACCCCAGCATAACAAGCAGAACTTGGTCACACCCACCCAATATGGGAAGGAAAATGGCAGCCCTGGCCCCAGGGCATCGTAAAATCCCTGTCACCCTGTAGAGAAAGCTTGGACAATCTTCCCTTGCCTTAGGAGCAGGCCTCAACCTTTAAAAATGAGTCTAGACAACAAGAAATTATTAAGGAAAACTGCCCTAAAGTCCTAAAACCAGAGGGTAAAATAGCCATTGAAAGTATCTACTGATCACATCCCAATATGAAAACTCCAAGAAATATTTAACTAAATTCCAGAACTATCACATCAAGGAGAAAATACTGCAAGCAATCAGAAAGAAACAATTCAAATATCAAGGAGCCATAATCAGGATTACCCAGGATCTAGCAGCTTCAACTTTAAAGGATTGAACAACCTGGGATATGATATTTTGGAGAGCAAAGGAGCTTGGACTACAGCCAAGAATCATCAATTAAACATTATCTTTCAAGGGAAAAGATGGACATTCAATGAAATAGGGGTTTTTCAATTAAAATAATTGAATGAATAATTGATGAAAAGACCATAGTTGAACGGAAAATTTGATCTTTAAATACAGAACCCAAGAAAAGCATACGAATGTAAAAAGGGAAGAGAAAAAATGGGAAGATTAAAATGTTTACATTCCTACATGGAAAGATGATATGTGTAACTCTTGAGAGCTGTATCTTTGTTAGGAGTGTACTTAGAAGGTGTAGGTATAATTTGATGTTGTGATGATATAAAAAAGAAATTAGGGCTAGAAGAAAGGATTGCATGGGAAGAAGAGGAGGTAAAATGGGGTAAATTACATCACATGAAGAGACAAAAAAGACCTTTAACAGTGGAGAGAAAGAAGGGAGGGGGTGAACATTGTGTGAATTTTAATCTCATCAGATCAATTCTGATGGATGTGGCTCTTTTCAATAGCGAGGTGATTCAGGCCAGTTCCAATGAACTTGTGATGGAGAGAGCCATCTGAATCCAGAAAGAGGATTATGGGGATTGAGTCTACATCACAACATAGAATTTTCACCTTTTTGTTGTTTTTTGCTTGCTTTTGATATTATTTCTTATTTTTTTCCTTTTTTCTTGTGCAGCATGATAACTGTGGAAATATATATAGAAGAATTGCACATGTTTAGCATATATTGGATTACTTGCTGTCTAAGGGAGGTCTTGGGGAAAGAGAAGGAGAAAAAATTGAAACACAAGGTTTTGCAAGGGTGAATGTTGAAAATTATGTATATATTTTGAAAATGAAAAGCTTTAAAAAAAGAAATTATCAAAGAAAACTTCCCCAATATCTTAGATCCAGAGGGTAAAATAGAAATCCAATGATTATACTGATCACTTCCTGGAAGAGATCTCAAAATGAAACTCTCAAGAATATTATGGTCAAATTCCAGAGTTCCCAGATCAAGGAGTAAATACTGCAAATAGCCAGAAAGAAACAGTTCAGATATTGTGGAGCCATAGTAAGAATCACACAAGATTTAGCAGCTCCCATGTTAAAGGAATACAGATTTTGGAATATGATATTACAGCAAGCAGTTAAGATTAAAACTAAGAATAATCTGCCCAATAAAACTAACTATAATCATTCAAGGGAAAAAATGAACAGTTACAATTTTTGAATATTCTTGATGAAAAGACCAGAGCTGAATAAAAAACTCACATTCAAACAGAAGACTCAAGAGAAGAATAAAGAATAATATGAGTAAAAAAAATCATAAAGGTACTCGATAAGGTTAAATTGTTTACAATTCTATATGGTAAGATGATGCACCTAAGTCCTAAGAATTTTGTCAATATTAGTTAGGAGATGTCTACATAAATAGAGGACACAGTGAATAAATTATGTCAGGATGATCTCAAATAAAAATGAAAGAACAAGAAAAAGAAATGCATTGGGAGAAGGAAGAGTAAGAATGGGAAAAATTATTTCACATAAAAGAGTCAGGTAAGGAAAACCTCCTTCATTGGAAAGGAAACTGAGGGAAGAGTGGCAGGCAACATTTGAACTTTGCTGGTATCATAATTGGGCAGCTAAATGGCACAGTGGATAGTAAGTAAGGTTTGAAGTAAGGAAAACATGTCTTCCTGAGTTCAAAACTAGTCTCTGACACTTAATAGTAATTAACCCTATGCAAGTAACTTAATCCTGATTGCCTCTATTACCTTATCTGTAAAATGAGCTGGAGAAGAAAATGCTAAATGGCACAGTGGATAGTAAGTAAGACAAAAAGAGTCAGACAAGATTGAAAAAAATTAGCAAATAACTCATCACAATTGCTTCAAAAGTAAAAGAATGTATATCCATATTCAGTTCAGTATAGAAATCTATCTTTATCAACAGAAGTAAAAGGAGAAAAGAATAAAAGAAAGGTAGAGAGTAATAAAAGAGAGAATTATTATTATTATTATTATTATTTGCTGAGGCAATTGAGGTTAAGTGACTTGCCCAGAGTCATACAGCTAGGAAGTATTAAGTGTCTAAGGTCAAATTTGAACTCAGGTCCTCCTGATTTTAGGGCTGATGCTCTATCCACTGCACCACTTAACTGTCCCCTAAAAGGAGAACTTTTAAAAGAAACAGTTGTTTGAAGCAAAACAGGAAGGATGGGGAAAAGAAAGAGAGAGAAGGATAAATAGAATAAAATAGGATGATGGGAAATATTGGCAAGTCATAACTATGAATATGAAAAATGATCTACTTAAAAGGGATAATTTGGGAAAACACGTTTTGCTGAAAGATACCATAGATAATTAAATAAAATTTTTAAAAATTATAGCAAGTTTCTCTGATAAAGACCTAATTCTTTATATGCAGAGAATTGAAGTCAAATTTATAAAAATACAAGTCATTCTGTAACTGATAAATGGTAAATGAATATGAACAGGCAATTTCCAGATGAATAAATCAAAGACATCTGTAGTCATTTTAAAAAGGCTCTAAATAAGCACTTCTTAAACTTTTTCCTCTTGCAATCATTTTTTGCCCAAGAAATTTTTATGTGACCCTGGTATCAGTAAATGTTTGACTTGTATAACTATTTTATATACTGGGTATTTAGGTATATAAAATAGTTATACAAATCAAACATTTACTGATAATAAATCATATTTTCACAGCTCCCCATTTAGTTATAAGAACCTATATTGGGTTTGAAACACAGTTTAAGAAGCAGAGCTCTAAATTACTATCAATTAGAGAAGTACAAATTTAACTAACTGAAGTACCATCTTGTAAACATTAGGTTGACTAACATAATAGAAAAGGAAAGTGACAAATACTAGAAAGGACAGGAGAGAATAGTTATATTAATGCATTGTTGTTGAAGTTGTGAATTGGTCCAAATATAACCAAAAGGATATAAAATTGTGCAATTATTAGGTCTGCATCCCAAATGGATCAAAGAGATTGAAATGTTGTCAATGTTAAGGACATGATTCCAGAAGATTCTGTTTGAGAAAACCTTCAAGTTTAGTTATCCAAGAAATGTATTTGCCAAGTTTCAGAGTTTCAAGATAAAAGAGACTCATGTAATTAATCAAGGAGCAATATTTAAAAAGCAAACAAATTTGAGTTGTAGAACATCACTCATCAAAAAGGAAAAATAAAAGAAAAGATTAGAACTAAAGAAAAGGAATTTGTTTTGTACCCCAAGAGTATATCCTGAAGAGATGAGATAAATCTTTAAGGAGAAAAGATGGAGCTCCAATATATTTTAAAACTTTTATCAATTTCTTTAGATAAAACCAGAGATGGGCAGTTTCTGACATGCAAATTCATCATTTAATAAAATTTAACAATAAACAAAAAAAAAAAAGTCCATGTTAGTCAATAAGTCAACAAGTATTTATTAAGTACCCTACTTACAGCAAGAGGAATTTCTGCTTTGGAGGGGATGGCCACCAGCAGAAGGATGAGTCTCTCCTCTGACTTGGCATGCCAGAAAATATGAATTTTGTTTGGACAGAGCAGAGCTGATATATAAATTTCTGATTCATCAGTTTCCTAAATTCTTTTATGTCCTGAATTTTTAATTGTGGCCTTCCAGAAGAACATAATGGTAGCTACAATCTACTATTGCTTATTTTTCTTTTAATATTTATTTCTAAATCTTTTGTCTTCAGCATAACTTTATGTGTCAAGGAAATAAGTAGCTATCCTATTCCTGGCTTACATTAAGTACCTTTCTATTATCCTCTTTTTGAGAGGAACCACATGCATACTTTAAGTGATTTTCCCAGGCATTACAAGGTAGGCTCATAAAGATTCAAAAAGTGTAAGAAATGGCCTGACCTTTCATCTTAGAGAACTAGCCTACCCCAGGAGTGAACACAGTTCCCCCAAATGCATGGATTCAGAACTGAAAGGTGCCCTTTAGTAGAGGAAGAAGAGAGAAAGCTGGTGGATCCAGTAGCTATTATGTAGTTATTATACTTAACTAAGTTTCTCTTTCTCTATGCCTGAACATCATGAACATTCATAAACATTAGGCTGAAAAATTTTCTTGATTTTTTTCTCCAGTGAATTTCTGGGCATTTCAGCTGTTATTTCTCTTCTTTCTCCATAGCTTTTCTCTATGGGATCTACTTTTTAAAATATACATAAAACTGTCATGGTAGATATACATACATATGCATATATATGTATATGTATATATGCATGTATGAGTGTGTGTCTGTGTCTATGTATATACACAGACGTGCCTTTACACAAGCCCATGCGCATGCACATACATACACACACACAGACACACACACACACACTCAGTTTCTTTCTCTTCTCTATATATATTTTTTAACACCCTTCTGATGAGGTGATTAGATTTGCAAGAGACCTGGAAAATCCATTTTTACTAGCCTTTCTTAGATACACCCACCCTTTGCTTGGAGTCTGTCATCCTGATATTTTAAGTTATGGTCCAGGCAATTCTAATCTCATTTTCTAAAAACATTTTCTTAGCCAGAAGTTCATATCCCAAATCAATTTTTTTTCTCTGCACTCATGCAAATTTATCTTCAATAGGCATTGGGAAGAAAATAGTACCTGTGCCTTATAGCCCTTAGGTTTCCCTCCAACTCTTCTTAATCTTTGGCAATATATTTTTAGGTTGCAGTATATTTGAGTACACATGAATTACCACAAGGGTATTATAGTCATATCTTTTGATAATTCTTGGTAAGCCATCATTATGTCTTAAGTACGTTCCCATAAAGACAATAAATCTCCCTGTTGTTAGGAAATCAAACAAATAGCTGCCTCAGTACCATTGAAGAGGGAGTTGTCCACCACTAGTATTGTTCTATTCTTCCTCTAATCCTCCCTAGATGACCTCTCACTCCATCTTTCTTGAGGCTCTTCAATATCATTTCTCAGAAGACAAACAATTACTTCAGTCTCAAAGTATCCAACTCCCTCCTCTTCAGGAAGAGATCCAAGTTTATTTAAATTCAAAGGGTATAGGTATTCTTGTCTTGCTGAGTTTTTACAGGTCATTCTTCTACTCTCCAAACTCCTCAAAAGTATTGTTTTCCCTCTCCCACTTTAAAACCTGTTCTTTTCCCTGTGGACATTTAATTGTATATTTCAATCTGGAGTATAAAGAGACATTCCTCAAGTCCCTAAACCTCCTCCTCTAGAAGGGAGACCAGCCCATAGTGGAATATAGATAGCAGTTATGCATCTATGGCAGATCCAAACAGCAAATAATAAATGCCAGATATTATAAAATTTCCATTGCTTTCCATAATAATTGAGATTCTTGGTCTTTTAAAAAAAAATAACCCAATAATAGCTATTTATACCTCTCCTCCTAAGCACTTTCTTCAAACTTGTATAATTTTGCTTTTTTTTTTTTTAACTGTCTCTTATTAACTTGATAGCCAAGCCCAACTTTGTTCCCTTTGCCTCCAAAGCAACTTTATTTATGTGTTTTTTTTTTTTTTAATTTTGGAGGCAATTGAGGTTGAATGACTTCCTGAGGGTCACACAACTAGTAAGTATCTGAGGCTGGATTTGAACTTGGGAAGATGAGCCTTCCTGATTCCAAGCTCAGTTCTCCGTTCACTGTGCCACCTAGCTGCCCCCCAACCCTCCACAGCAATTTTAGAGTCACACTCTATTTCCATGTTGAGGTTGTAACTTATTTGTTTATTTGCTTTCTTCTTTGTCTTGTCAGTTATCATCTCTTTTGCTTCTCTTAAAATCCTCACTTTTAGATCTTCTTCAGTCTTACTCTTTCTTTAAACTTCTCTCGTAAAAACCTAGAAATAGAATCTGGACCTGGATTATTTCTCTTTTAAAATTTTCTCAATATCTCCTAAATTTATTCTCCATAATTTAATTCTCTGGGTTTTACAACAAATCCAAGTCCCTCCAAATCAGTTTCACAATCTCTTCCTCATTCTGTACATATTCTCTGTTCTTTCTCCCTTAACTTTCTTCCATAAAAGACAAAAGTGAAATATTAAACTTGATTTATTTTAGTAGAAGGAATGTAAGATCTGACATCAGAAAACAGTAGTTCACAAGGACTGATGAGGATATGTAAAAAAAATGAAATTACTATAATTATGTCCAAAAAATGACGACTTGAATTATATGCATGAATGTCCACAAAAATTTAGATCCTCAAATTAATGATAAGCAATAGGGAAACTAAGCAATTTGAAATCAGAAAGAGAAATTAAACAGGCTCTAAATGATCTTCTAAAGAAGAAAATTCTAGGTCTTTTATTTTAAAATGAAGTTTATCAAATAAAGAATGAAGTCTCCCTTATAGATCTAACATTTTATGTTGCTGTTTAATTATTGTGTTTGACTTTTCATGATCCCATTTAGGGTTTTCTTGGCACAAATACTGGAGCGATTTGCCATTTCCTTCTTCAGCTCATTTTACAGCTGCGGAAACTGAGGCAAACAAGGTTAAGTAAACTAATTCAAGGTTACATGGTAGGAAGTGTCTGATACTAGACTTGAACTCATATTTTCCTGACTCCAGGCCTGCCACTCCATCCTCTGCACCACCTAGATCCCATTTAGTTCCTACACTTTACAAAAGGTATTATAATATAATGGATAGAGTATTAAAACATTGAGTTGGAAAGTTCTGGATTCAAATCCCATCTCAAGATTACTGTGTTCCTTGGACAAGTTAATTAACCTCTCAATTTTTTTTCCACTTTAAATTAGAAATAATAATAATACCCACATCCTAGGTTGGTTGTGAGAAGCAAACAAGATGATATAAAGGACTATACAGACGTGGACTATCATTATTATTATGTTACTTTCTTCTAACTTAATTGTTTATTTCCATGGCAGAAACCATTTCTTTTTTTTAATTAAAGCTTTTTATTTTCAAAACACATGCATGGATAATTTTCAACATTCACCCTTGCAAAACCTTGCGTTCCAAATTTTTTTCTCCCTTCCTTCCCCCTACTTCCTCCCCTGGGTGAACAAATAACCCAATATATGTTAAACATGTGCAATACTTCTATATATATTTCCACAATTATCATTCTGCACAAGAAAAAAACAGATCAAAACAAAATGCAAGCAAACCACAATAAAAAAGGTGAAAATACTATATTGTGATCCACATTAAGTCCCCATAGTCTTTTTTTTTTTCCCTGCGTGCAGTTGGTTCTCTCTCTATCATAAGACCATTGGAACTGGACTGAATCACCTCATTGTTGAAAAGACCCATCTCCATCAGAGCTAATCATCACATAATTTTCTTGTTGCCATGTATAATGTTTTCTTAGTTCTATTCACTTCACTCAGCATCAGTTCATGTAATCTCTCTAGGCTTCTCTGAAATCAGCCTGCTGATTGAGAAACCATTTCTTATACTATTTTTTTCCTATGTTTCCAGGGACATTTTCCTGGGATCTTTGTTCCTGTTCTATGTTGTTGGTCCTCAGCTTTAGGTGTCAGAGGAATTACTACCAAACCCAGGAGTTTGAGTTATGGAGTATGGTATAGCCAGACAGCTGAGAGTATTACAGGTGCTCAATAAGTACCTGCCAAATTCAAGTCAATTCACTAAACATATATTAAGTCTTTACTAGGGACAAAAAGAGGCAAAGGAGTCCCTGTTCTCAAGGAGCTTACAATCTAATAAGAGAGACAACATACAAACAAATATGTAATAAAGCAATCTATGTACAGGCTAAATAGGAAATAATTAAACGAGGGAAAGAACGGAAATTAAGAAGGGTTAGGAAAGACTTGAATGAATGAATTCACCAAGGACTTAGTGGGGATTTAAGAAATGAAACTATTGGTTCTGCCGCTCATCTCTCCCTCTTGGCCCCAGCTTCCTAAATCTCCCAGATAAAAATTTACCTTTTACATGAAGTTTTTCTCCTTCCCCAATATGTTTGTGCCTTCCCTCTGATATTATTGCCAATTTATCTTGTTTGTACATAGTGTTTGCATGCTGCTGTCCCCATTAGATTGTGGAATTGTTCTTACTTTTATTTGTACTTAGCCTAATGCCTGGTATATAACAGATACTTAAATTCTTATTGTCTTAAAACAGGGAATCTGTAATGTGTCCTTAAAATATCCATTTAAACTATTCATTAACTGCCTCCACCTACATACAAAACCAATATTATTCCCAGATGGACCCACGGAGCTATTCCTTGGGACCCATTATTGGAAGAGATGATGTTGGCTGCCCTCTAATGGTCATACACAGAAGCAAAGATGTGTCCTAAAGCAAAAAAGGGACATGTCAGCTTGAGGCAAAAAAAGTGAAGTAAAGATAAAAGTAATTCACACTTAGGGAGAACTTTAAAATTGACAAAATACTTTCCCAAAAAAATCACCTATGAGAAAGGGGGTATAAATAGTATCTACCTCTCTCTCCAATATTATACATGAATAAACTGAGGCTCAAAAAAAGTTACAGGTAACTTGGCCTGGACTGGACGTGTCCAGACTGGACACTATGGTAGATTGTGTCCCTCACCATGTGGGTGGGAGTAGCTTAATCCTGTGAATCTTTGAAACTGGCCAGATGGAACCCATTGCATTTGTCAGATTCTTTTCTTTGGCCACTCTCTTTTCCTTGTATTCTTATTTACTTTTATTTTATTTTTTGCTATGTCTAGATGTCACATGAACAATCCAGTGAGAGGGGAAAGACTTTGATTTTCTTTCCCCTGCTTCCACTTTTTATACTGGCTCAAGAAAGAGATCTTTTCTGCTCTGTGTTGTTTGTCCTTGGTTATAGGTTCCAGAATGCCTGATTGGACCCAGGAGTCTGAGCCACGGTGGGCTCGAGGCCAGGCAGGTTGGTGCATCCAAAAAAACTAGCATGGAAGCCTTAAGAAAGCGATATGAAAAATCAACTCTAACCTTGAGAGAGAGAATTTTAACTGAAGAATTTTTTCTTCAGAAACTGGGATTAATTATGAGTCTAATCTCCTTCCCTTCCCCAAAGACTGAAATGGGGGAAGAGGAAGGATTATATTTGTTTTTGTAATTATTTGTATTATAATATAATTTTTGTAATTGTAATATAATGTAAATAGTTGTATTATATTTATAATTATACATTCATAAGTAAATATTTCGGTTTAAAATCTAATATTTTGGCTAAATGGAACTGTGATGTAGAGAATGTATATCCCACTATAATTGGGAGAAAGCCATCAGTAAAGCTGGAGTGATTTCCAGAGAGCCTAAATCTGCGTCTCCCCAAGCCCTCTTAAGGAAGAGAAATGAAATGGCCTTCAAACAGTGGGGGGGGGGGGGAGCATGGTGTGTATTATTACAGACATTTTGAATCAGAAGCTCTAAATTCAGATCCTAGCTCTGATATTTACTAAATGTATAAGCTAGAGAAAGTTACTTAAACTCTTTGAGCCTCAATTTCCCCATTTATAAAGTGTGGAAGTCTCATCTATATTGTATTTTTTAGAAATCTGACTGATTTCATCTC